>NW_011494897.1:2801619-2826160 GCF_000754665.1 Bison bison bison
CCTAGATAGCATATTCAAAAGCAGAGACATTACTTTGCCAACAAAGGTCCGTCTAGTCAAGGCTGTGGTTTTTCCTGTGGTCATATATGGATGTGAGAGTTGGACTGTGAAGAAGGCTGAGTGCCGAAGAATTGATGCCTTTGAACTGTGGTGTTGGAGAAGACTCTTGAGAGTCCCTTGGACTGCAAGGAGATCCAACCAGTCCATTCTGAAGGAGATCAGCCCTGGGATTTCTTTGGAAGGAATGATGCTAAAGCTGAAACTCCAGTACTTTGGCCACCTCATTGGAAGAGTTGACTCACTGGAAAAACTCTGATACTGGGAGGGATTGGGGGCAAGAGGAGAAGGGGACAAGAGAGGATGAGACGGCTGGATGGCATCACTGACTCGATGGACTTGAGTCTGAGTGAACTTCGGGAGTTGGTGATGGACAGGGAGGCCTGGTGTGCTGCGATTCATGGGGTTGCAAAGAGTCAGACACAACTGAGCGAATGATCTGATCTGATGTTGTAAAGGGATTTACTGCTTAGATAAAAAAAAAAAACAAAAACTTTAATTTTTCTCTAAAGACAGTGGGAAGCCTGCCCAAACAGAGGGGTTGTTAGGTAGAAGAGGTGGCCATTAACTCTGATGGCATGCTGGAGAATGAACAGACAAAAGAGACCAGAGGCAGACTGATCACCAGAACTAAGGCAGAGATGATGAGGTTGGTTTAGAGGCCAAAACGGAAACATCTCTCATTGATATAACATCAGAAGGCTTTGTTAACTGACTTGATGAAAAGATGAGAGAGGGGGAAGAGTAGGGATGACACAAAGATATTATTATGCAGAAGGAAGGTCATGGAAAGCAGGTCACAACAGAAGTAGGTTCTGGAGTGGACAATAAAGTAATAATTTTCCACTTGCTGTGCTGGGCTCTTTACATATAATCTAACAAATCCATTTACAGGTGAGGGAACAGAAACTTAGAGAGATTTTTTTTTAAATTCAAATCACATTTGGAAAGTGTGAAAATTTTGCAATGTTTTGAAAATACAAGATGTATCTTGGCTGTCTGACAACCAGGTGGGAAACTCCAGCAGGAAGTGTAAAACACAGATGTGGAGTGACAATGAGAGCCTGGGACCAGAGGTGTAGCTATGGAGCCAGCTTTTCAAGCCATAAAAGTAGAAGATCACCCAGAGAGAGAATACAGTCCTCAGGCTGGAAGACTTGAGTCACCAGAATCAGGGGTTAATCAAAGTGTCACGTTCTATGAAGATATCAAATAAGATAAAGACTGGAGTCAGTTATGGGATTCGGAAATTAGAACTCTGATAGAAATGGCTCTGATGTAAAGATAGAAGTCATTACAAAGTCTTAAATCTGTGCCAGTACTTAAAAATGAGGCTGAGTCTGCTATTACACTGAGGCAGAGACCACTACATTCATTTAGCAAAATGGTAGAAATGGGGCCAAAAGGAGCCTGAATAGGAAATGTCTACAAAGGAAGGAAAATGACTCTGAACCTAAACTGTTTGAAATTTATGTGAATATTTAGCTATACCTTCTGGATATAATGTGGCATAATGAAAGTTTCGGTCCTGCTTATTCAGGACTATGTGTACATCACTGACTGTCTCTGGATCTCAGTTTCAGTATGTGTAAAACCATCATCTCTGAATTCCCTCCAGCACAGTAAAAACTCCTTGAGGCTATGGCAGAACCAAGACAATGTTAACTGGCTGCCTTAAAACTCACTTGATGTTTTATAGGATAATTAAGAAATGTTAATTAATTAAGTTAAACTTAATTAATTAAATGTTAATTAAGTTAAACTTAATTAATTAAATGTTAATTAAGGAAAAAAAAGAATTTTAGCTACTACTTGAAATCAGTATATTTTTTCATTTGCCATTTAAAAATTCTAGTTTGAAATTTGACTAGAGATTTATTGCTGTTGAAGTGAAATTTTTAAAGAGAACCATTTATTTGCTTCTACAAATTGCATGCTGTGAACTTAGGTTTTAAAACTTCTCTCTTGCTATATGATAGAGAAAATGGCTTAATACTTAATGCCCAAGGGAAAGACTTCTGTTGCTCAGAAACACCCGCACCCAATTTTTAAATAATTTCATTGGCAAAAGAAAGCATACCAGAAGTGGCCAAAATTAATATGTCAAGTAACTAATATGTCAAATGTTTCTATAATTTCTATTGGACAAACCATCAACTGACTAGAAAAAAATTGAAGTGGGAAGAAAGAAACAGAAAATGAAAACAGAGTGAATTTTTAGTTAAAATAATACTATGGCCTTAAGAGTAGGTAGTGAAATGCCAAAATAAAACAAACAAATAAGTATGAATTTTTTTATAATAACAAAAACTGAAATAACAAGCTGTTTTGAAATCAGCTCTAAAGTGAATTCAAAATAGAATAAAAAAGCATCAAACTTTCTCATCATTTCTTAAAAAAAAAAAAAAGGAAAGAAAGATCCCAGAGGCTCTGAACTAAACTATTGGCAAAAACATGTCTCTTATGGGCATTTTGCCCAAAATATGATTTCTTCAAAACAGGATGTCCACTATTCATCATAGACCCATTAATTCTATTCCCAATATAAAAATCACATATGGCTTTGCAACCAATCCAGGACTAAAAGGTCCAAATCATATCACAAAGGTAATGTATATAAGCACAAAGAAAGTGTATTTTAAAATATTTTACATTTTAGTAAAATATCCACCCAATATTTCAAATCAAATTTCACTCATTTTCTAGAAAGGAAAGAACGAAGCTTTGCAGGGTGGTGAGCAGAATTTGAGGGAAGTCCAAGGGAAATGGCAGCAAACACACTGAACAAATTGTATGGTCAAATGGTCTTCCAGTTTAGTTGCTCTGGACAAGGAGAAATTATATAATAGAGAGGAACAAACCTGACTCCATATTGGATCTAGCCTTCTTCCTGTGCCGAGTCATGCTGGCTCTGCACCACTGTTGCCTATACCCTGAACTATAGAGGACAGTCTATTCTCAGGGCTCTGACCTCTGTTTACAGAGATAAAAAAGTTGCAGAGCAGAGAGTAACAGTTGTCTTGTTGGAGATTTATAGGAACATACTGACCTGACCTACATGGGCAGCTGCAAGAACAGAGGATTCCTACACCAAGAAGTTTGCCACAACTAACCACACCCCTCCCTCACCTTGCCTTTAAAAGTGTTTTGCTGAAACCCTTCAAAGAGTTTGGAGTTCTTTGGCCACAAGCCACCTATCTCCTTGCATGGCTCTGCAATAAACCTTTCTCTGCTCCAGACTCTTGAGTTTTCGTTTAGTTTGGCCTCACTGTGCATCGGGCATACACACTTGTGTTCAGTTACAATCAGGGAGGCCGTTGTGGGCTAACGAATGGGATCCAGACAACTATCCAATTGGTACCCTGTTCATCGCTAATTCTCCTCCAGTGGAAGGACCTTGGTCAATCTCAGTCGTGGGCCCACCCCTTTAGAATAACTGATACTAACATTCATTCTGTACGAGCAGAAGGATCTTTTCTCTTTCAGATAACAGTTACAGAGACAAGTACCTGCCTTGAATATAAAAGGAGTGAAATTCACAGTTCCTTTGAGGAGATTTCAGGCAAGTCTTTAGAATGTTCTCTGGTTCATCTGGTAGATGGGGAGGATCCTGCACGGATGCTCCCTAGGGAGGAAGAGAACAGCTGGGCTGGCTTATGGCTCAGACCGTCTTGCAGTCTCTTATGCCAAACTTAGATCTGTTTGAAGAAAGGAGTAAAAGGCCTTGGAGCTTTGTTTTACTTTTTTGCAGTGGGCCCTGCCTGCTTTCAGGGAGCTTTGGCCCTCTGGGAAAATTTCTCCGAGACTATTTTCCATTGGAAACCACAGATAGGTCATTGACTGCTATTCAGGCTTCTATTGTCTTACACTTGGTTGACAATGCTAATGAGGTTGATCCCCTAAAGACCAAGAAACAGACTCCAACAATCTAAATTAATTATTGCACGCCTCCCAAAACTGAAACGTGACTTCTTGACTGCTACTGCGTGGAGTCAGTCTCCCTCATCACACCCCTGTGACCCTCCTGTCTCCTTTCACTCAGCTGATTTAAGGAGCAAGACGGTTAGGGGCTAGGTAACATTGCTGTGTTCCCAAAAAGGATGAGAAGTCACAATCTATCAAATAGGTTAGGGAATGTCAGGAAGAGAAGCAATTCAAACTTTTGTGGCTCTAGTGGATACTGGCAACTACCTTACCATTCAACTGGGTCCCATCAGTGAGTGTATGGCCAAATTCAACTGCTGGGGTTTGGACAGAGTTCACAGTAACAAAGGGAAGTTAATATGACCCACAGAGTGGAGTCCTCTGTGTTGATTCAATGTATTATTGAATGTATTCAATGTATTATTATCTGGCTTCCACTGCTGAATGTGTAATTGGTATTTATGTTTTACATGCTTATATTGTAAATGCCGATAAGATTCAAAAGGGGTTCTTCCTGTTTGGGAAGAGCTGCATGTAGAGAGGTGCTGATACTTCCAGGGCCCTACATCTTCAATGATCCCTTTGAGCTACAAGTCTCTGTGACTGATGCTGCTGCTAACAGGAGCTTCCAGCAAAGGGAGGTGGCCTCCACGTGGAGGTGCCCCTTAGGGGTGAGACTCATTGCCTCCCAGACACAGCTACCAGCTTTATCTCTTCTGAAAGCAACTGCCAGCTTACTGTTGAGCTCTTATTGAAACTGAGTGCCTGACCCCTGGAGGAACTGTGATTCTCTGTCCTGGTATTTCCATTTTGGGATAGATCGACAGACTCGGTGACTAACAAAGTGAAAAGGATCCAGTAATGGAAATGGTACCTTCGAACATGCAGCCAGCCTGGCCCCAGAAGCATCTTGGCACGACATGAAAAAATGGCAGCTATTCCACTCCCCACCTGTAGCAAAGTTGCTGGCTCAACGGCACCCTTGATTCACAGAGGTTCCCCATAATGTCTGGGCCTGCTTCACTGATGGTTTGGCTAAGCTGACATGTGGTGATGTCCACTGGGCAGCTGCAAACGGTCAGGCTCGGGGCCAGCTTATTCAGAATTCAAAGTGGACAGGGTCATTCTGCTCAAGAAACTCAAGGTCATGATTATAGCTCTGGCAAATATGACACTTGATAAATCTCATTATATTTTTACTGATTCTTGGGTTGTGGCCATGGCCTGATTATTTGGACTGTCACTTGGAAAAACCACAGACTGGAAGATTCAAGACAAACCCCTTTGGCACTGCTAACCTAGGAAACAAATAGTGCCTGCTGATTGAACTGTCTGAGTCATGCATGTAGGGGGACCCATTTGCTGCTGAAACTGACTGGAATCAAGCTGCTGGTTGAGCCTGCACTGCCAGACTGTCAGCGTTGCTTACTTGAACCGTCATTAGACGAGACAGGTGACACATCAACCATTATGTTGGACACAAAGTAAAAGAACTTATGTTTTTGATCCACAGGCTACCCTTGCATGCCAAACTTCTGAGTCCTGACTAAAGCTGACCTAGTTATCTGACAGCAGAGGCAACCACATGGCCGGGGCATCGCCCAAACTTGGTCCTGACACATTGATTACAGCTGACCTTTGACCTCTTCTTGGGGTTATCGGTGGTGCCTCACTGCTTACTAATACTTCTTTAGCCTATGTGTTACCGTTTCAGTGGGTCATGAAACTAATTTGTTTTATTTTGGCTTATATTTCTGGATGACTTTCAGTCTGGCAACGGGGTGCCTTTTGTTGCAAAACAATTCAACAATGGGCTGGTAGTCAGGTATTCGGCAGGCTTTGAACACTCCCTGCAGTTCAGTGGGATTTGGTACTGTTGAGAATTCAGGGATTCTTTCTTGTCAAAAATTGACTCAAAAGATGTCTGGCTCTGCCTCCTTCATTTTCTTCTGGTCCATACACCTTGGTAAGGCAGTCTGGTCAAGGAACACAGTTGTCCTCAAAAAGGGACCATCTCCTCTCAGCTGTTTCCTGGGTAAAGAATAAAGGGTCAGAACAAAAGTGTTGGGAGATTATATAAAGCTCTTTTGGGATTCTGAAGTTCTTCTTGACCACTGAGTGTGATGCTTCCTCTTTTCCCTATTGGCAATCAGGCAAGTCTGGTTGGTAAACCTTCTGGAGGCAGCATGTAAAAGCAGACAGGGAATTCAAATTACTCTGGTTTACAAAAATGGGTTTATTTCGATGACATGATCTTAGATAAATATGACTAATTGGCTGAGCACAGTGTTTGCTGAGTCCCTCTGTAGTGGGGAGCCAAAGAGGGGGGCATGACGGGTCTCCGTAGGTTTTATAAAAATACCTTTGTCCTGCTTGTACCCAACCTGCCTGGATGAAAGGTCTGGGTGCAAGTAATGGTCAGCTAGCGAAAAGATGAAGTTACAGCTGCTGGAATAGGATATATATTATGAATAAATGGAGAGAAAGCAACAGGAAAGAGCATGTTTAACTCCAGGAACTTATGGGGATGAAAGGGACATTGATTGTTGTCTTTCAGGACTACCCCTGGAGCTTTCCTCAAGCTTAAAAACACCCTGGTGAGGTTTCCCAAACTGTTACAAGCATCTCAAATTCAACTGACTGCTGGGCCTGCCACCTGTCTATCTCCTGCCACCTTCTTGAACCTCACAGAAGATTCAAGACTTGCTTACCAGTCTTCTTTACCAGTAAATCCTAAAGGAAATCAACCCTGAATATTCACTGGAAGGACTGATGTTGAAATTCCAATACTTTGGGCACCTGATGCAAAGAGCCAATTCATTGAAAAAGACCCCGATACTGGCTAAGACTGAAGGCAAAAGGAGAAAGGGGCAGCAGAGGATTAGATTAGATAGCATCGCTGACTCAATGGTCATGAATCTGAGCAAACTCTGGGAGACAGTGAAGGAGAGAGGGGACTGGCATGCTGCAGTCCATGGGGTCACAAAGAGCTGGACATGACTCAGTGACTGAACAACTTCTTAACCTTACTAAGTCTGTGAAAACAGCAAAGGATGGCCCCCAGATCCTGAAGAAATCCTTCCCTAACAAAAAACACCTGTCAGCATACCCCAGGCTCCGAGTTCTCTCTCCTACACCCCTTCTCCTAACTGTCCCTTTTTCATTTGTGGTATGGACAAATGCCACACACCCGGTGGTGTGGATAAAGGGCACAGGCTGGGTGACTTCCCTCGGGGCATTTTCTGCAAAAACAAGGACTAAACTCAATTGTTAAACTGAACTGAGAACTCAGGCTTCTCAGCTGCCCAGAAGGTCATGCTGGAGACACTGTTATCTGTGCCGTTGGCTGATGGAGGTCCCATTTGAAAGGCCTAACAATTGTAATGTAGGTATTAACTTGTATTGCTGGAAAACAGAGTGACTTTCACCTGGCATAATAGGCTTTCAAGTGTGTTAGGAAATACCACAAATAGCTCATGCAGGTCTAGGATGATTGGAGCTTGCTCCAAGATGAAGCTACCGTGATTATTTGGGTGTGCTTACTAGAGAGATGATAACCAATTTGTTATTTACATACAGCCTAAGGGATGTGACCTTACAGTGGAAACCATCCACCTTGAAAAACTGGTATGAAATTTGTGCCTATCTTGAGCTAAAATGATCAATGATACTATTTCTTTCCTGCAAGTGTTCAGGTCCACTTAAATTCACGTGGAGGATACACTGTCCGAGATTGTGGCCTCACAGGCCAAGGTGGAGTCTGTGCAATTGCTCCTGGAATGCCTGGGTGAATGCTTCAGTCTGAGTAGGAGGGTTAATGCAGAACCGTAAGGACAGCTGGCCTCCTGAGGCACATCCTTACTAGGTCACATGATTTGTCTGGCTGGATTGGACCACAGCCCTGGGATGCACAGCTGAGAGCAGTGCTGCAGGTTGACTTCATTCTGGTATTTGGAATCCTGTTCACAGTAGTCTTAATGCAATGCTGTATGAAACTCACTGAGCTGATGTGGTTGCAGCTAAGTGGCAGAATTTAACAAAAATGACACAGATAACACATGTGGGGGTGTGCATCTTATCCTCAGTGTAGGATTATGCTGAGGTTACACTTCCCTTCAGAAGACTATACCCGTGTATACCCACAGAACCTATTTCTAAAGGGTAAATTATAAAGTAGAATCAAAATATACATTAACAGTACATTTGTTCTCTGTAAATATAATTCTAGCTTTTCTCATGTTAAAATTATATACAAAGTTTTGTGAAGCAGCTGTCTTTGTGTATTATATAAACTGAGTTTTCTTGAAATGGTTGGATGGCTTTGGTAATTCTGTTCTCCTTTTGTGTATCAAGAAATTCCTTTTATATGATAAAGACTTATGGTTTAGGCAAATTCTGGCTGAGTGATATCTGGATATTTTATTTTACATATCAAAGTACCATAAACTGTCAACAGCCAAATTGCTGGTATGCTTCATGCTTCATATTTTGTTCTTAGTACATTTTGCCATATTTTAACTGAAGTAATTAACTTCCTAGAAAGAAAATATTTAACTTTCTAACCACTGATGGCGAGCCTTCCTGTTCAGTCTTTAGTTGAGAAAAAATGCCATTAATAAACATTTCACTTCAAGGATTAAAAAACCAATAAAGCCCATTATAAAAATTCAAACATAAGAAATACAGAGTAAAAAGTGAATGTCTTCCTTCACTTACATACTAGCTTTCTCTCTCCTCTTTTGCAGAATTCCAATCTCTCCAACAGATAAACACATATAATTTACTTTGATACTGATTTATGCTTTCCTCTTGCTGCCATTCTTCCTCTCCCAGGTAAGAAAGTATCAAGACTATTTCAACTCTCTCGCCTTAGGGGATGTTTATGTGGGTGAAGCAGCAGAACAGGAAGAAAATGGCTGAGTAGTTTTAAGAGACCACTTGGCTTTAAGAGACCACCGTATGGGTAATAGTTATCTCAAGGTGGGTGAGCACTGGATACTGGAGGACTCCCCTAAAGATACTGCTCTATGCAAGAGGCCCCAGACTGGCATAATTTGGAATGAGGTAAAACAGTAAAAGATAACTAAGGCTGAATATCCTATCAGCCTAATGGGTAGGGGAATAGAACTGGATGGAAGACTATCTATATAAAATATTTAGATATATCTTCTACGTGTAGATCAAACTGTGAAGACAGATTTATAACCATTACATGCACACATCCCTCTACCTCTGGTAAAACAAGTCTAGCAATACCTTCTTTCCGTAACTTTTTTAAAGGTTTTTACATACGCTATAAAACTTGATCCTCAAACACTTTTACAAAGGAGTATACTGTGGCAGAGGCTGAGATTTATTCCAGAATATATAATTAATAAGGGTTTCCCAGGTGGTACAGGAGGTAAAGAACCCGCCTGCCAACGCAGGAGACGTAAAGATACGTGGGTTCAATACCTGAGTTGGGAAGATCCTCTGGAGGAGGGCACAGCAACCCACTCCAGTATTTTTGCCTGGTAAATCCCTTGGACAGAGGAACCTGGTGGGCCACAGTTCATAGGGTTGCAAAGAGTCAACACAACTGAAGTGACTTAGTACACATGCACATGATTAAGTTCTAGGACAAACATTCACCAAAAAAAATCTAGATTCCTTTCTTTTATACTGTATTTGGTATGTATATACTCAACATATATAAGCCTGACACCCTTATCTATGACAGGTACATACGTTACTCTTAGGGCAAACTGCAGCCATAAGGGCTTTCAACATGAGAACAGGAGTGATACCATGTATATTCAAGGCAGACCATTTAAAATTTCAAGAAGCTGAAGTTCATTAAAGGCTTAAGATAATTAAAACACTGCAGAGTCTTCTCTGAGGGGATTTTGGACTTCTCAGTCTCAGTCTTCCTTCTCTCCTTCCGTTTCTTCCTCGATCCCTCCCTCTTCAAATTTACAGTTTATAGCTTCAAATATAAGGAGAATAAGGGACTTCTGCTTATAACTAAGATAGCCAAGATGGAGTAAGAGGGACCAGGTTTAGTTTTTGACCTGAAACAACTAAGAAGTGGGGCCACATTTGTATTTTCAGATACTGGGCACTGGTACTACAGAACAGTCATCTTTTAGGAAGGATTAAGTGCCCAGATTAATGTGAAGAGTTTTTTAGGCCACAGCGTGGAGAGGAGACTCAGAGGGAGCTGAGGGAGTCCAGAAGATGGAGAGGCTTAGAGTTACAGGACAGAGTATTAGAGAGTTCCAAGATTGTCAGGGCTCTGCAGAAGGCCCTCTCAAATCTTTAGCAGAGTGTTTACCATCAGATATGTGTAGGAAAAGTAAGAGCCACCTAAAAGGAACAAGCACTGGGGCGCAGAGAGGGCTGGGAAAAGGCTGAGTTCCCACTAGTCAGTGTGTAAACCTCACAATCCAGTATCAGCTAGGGTCTAAAGGAAGCTAGAGGGGCTATAACAATATCACACAGTGAATATTTCAGAGCCCCCTCCCCCTCAAAAAAATCTATCAGGGATAAAGACGATCATTTCATAAAGAAAAAGAGGCCAGTTCATCAGAGGAACATAATCGTCTTACATGTTTATGCATTTAATAACACAGTCTCAAAATACATAAAGCAAAACCTGAAGCAATTGCCAAGTGAAACAAATTCACAGTTACAGTTGAAACTTTCAGTCCTCCTCTCTCAATAATTTATAAAATAAAGAGGCAGAAAATAGGTAAGGATACAGTATATTTGAACAAAAATATCAACCAACTTGACCTGACTGAGATGTATAGCAGATGCCACCTAACATGAGCAGCATGCGTGGTTTTCAGGGGTACACAAAACATTTTTTAAAGTCACAATAAATTTAAAAGGTTTCAATTCATATAAAGAATAATTTATTAACCATACATTAGAAGTGAACAGCAAAGATCTTTAGAAAATTCCCAGTATATTGAAACAAAATAACACAATTTTGAACAACCCAAAGGTTAAAGAAGAAATCAAAAGGGAATTTAGAAAGATTTGACCTGAATGAAAGTGAAAAGACAAAATATAAAAATTGTGGGATGCTTCTAATATAAAACTTGGAAGATTTATAGCACTAAAGGAGTGTTTTAGTTGAAGAAAATATGAGAAAATTTTAATGACCTTGGCTTTCTTAAGATTGCTTAAATATGACTTCAAAAGCAGAGTATAAATTTAAAAAAATGAATAAACTGGACTTCATCAAATTAAAAACTTCTGCTCTTTGAATTACACTCTAAAGAAAATAAGGCAAGCCATGGATTAAGAAAATATTGGTAGAACATCTATCTAACAAAGGATTTTTACCCAGCATATATAAACAGCTCTTACAATGCAATAAGAAAAACAGCCTAATAAAACACACATGAAATATTTGAACAAAGATATCGTCAAAGAATTTATATAGATTGCAAATGAGCATATAAAAATTGCTTTAAGAAAAGCAAATTAGAAACACAAAGTGTTATACTATATACCCACTAGAATGGACAAAATTTTTAAAAAAAGACTGGCCATACTGAGTACTGACTAGGATCCGGAGAGCAACTGGAACCCTAAAATTGGAGCAGAGTAGCAGTCTGGGTTTATAGAATGGGAGCTCTGCTGGGACCAGACAGCTTAGATTTTAGTCTTCACTCTTGAGGCTTTGGGAAAGTCTGTATTCCTTCTGTCACTATTATCAAATACCAGTAACAACTGGTTCTGTTTACTTCATCAAGCTCTAGTGATGATCAGGTGAGATAATGGGAAACCATTTTGTAAACATGGGGTACAATGTTATTTGGGCTTTCCTGTTGGCTCAGTGGTAAAAAATCTGCCTGCCAATGCAGGAGCTATGGGTTCAATCCCTGGGTTGGGAAGAGTCCCTGGAGGAAGAAATGGCAACTCGCTCCAGTATTCTTGCCTGGAGAATCCCATAAGCATGACAAAGAGCTGGACACAACTGACTGACTGAGCACACACGCACTAATGTTATTCTTTCAAAAATAAAATTAATGTGAATACATACATAAACATATTTTTAAAAAGGCAATTTAAAGAAAACGATAATGAAAATATCATGCTAAAATCTTTTCATGATTTCTCATTGCTGTTAAGCTAGTTTAATTATTGTAAAATTTCAATATTCAATTACTTACAAGGCCTACAAATATTTACAAAGAATTTGACAAATAATACACAGATGTTTGACTAAATTAATGTTGACCATTAATAAGATCACACTACTATCTATGGTGCTCAGTATGTCAAAAACAAGTAAGTCAGTAAACTGTTGATATTTCTTAATATTTTAATAATTATTCATCAAATCAGAACTAGACAGTAAAAACCACTTTTTATAAAGACATTACTTGCATATTAACACATCAATCTTGATTTAGTCCGGTAGCTTTGTAAGAATCCATGACTTTAGTTTCTCTAGTTCCGCTTTGCTTAACTCATGGTAAACACCTGGGAAACTATGAAACTTTGTGCTCACTCCTAGAGATTTTAACATTGAATTTGTCTCTTCACCCCAAGAATGAAGAACTAACTCATCTGCAGTACCATGACACTGAAATAATTCAGGAAGAACACCGTCACTTTTCTGAAGAGCCTAGAGAAGAGGATATAAACATGGAGAAGTTTAAGAAATTCATTTAAGAACAGTGTATATTCTTGGAAGTCAGGGAGGGCAGAAAAATGTCAATTTAACCAAAGCTTCAGGGGCAAAAGCAGTAGTGGCGGTGATGTCCGAGGTATATATTGATGGACTAAGCTCAGGAGCTTAGCTGGTTGATAGCACTACAACTGCAGTTGTGTGGGACCTGCATTTACTCTGAAGAGGGCTGTTTCAAAAACAGTCAAAGCATTTCCTGAAGAAACCTTGTGTCTTGGGAAGACAACCCTTTTCACAAAGAGTGGAGAGAGGGAGGAACACAAGGGAAAAATGGCATTCTTGTTCTCGTTTCTGTACCTGCTGGTTCTACTCCTGGTAATGAGGGTGTATCACTATTATATTCCATTCATAAATTAGGAATAATGCTGCAAAATAGGTGTCAGCCATGTAACTTATCCTTTGGTTTGATTAAGTCATAATTAGCAAACCTAGCTATAATCATCTACGTTTTTAATATGTATACAGGATGCATATATATTATATACATATTTTTTATCCTTTCCCCTTTGAGACTTTGATTAACAATACTCTTTGTACAAGGCATTTCCTAAACAAGAATGACCAGGTGGGATTAATCAATATAGCTCATTTGCCCATGAATTCCCAGGAATGCTCTGTGAAGCAACCGTTATTGTGTAATTATCAATGTTGTTTTAGTTTCAATGTGTGAATGCCTTATTTTTTTTTTTTCCGTTTTGCTTTTAAAATCTGAAACTTACCTGGTAAACAGCAGATGCTTTATTCAGAAAACTAGACAGAGCAAATACTCCTGCCACATCTTGATGATTTCTATATGCTAAATGCATTGCCATGCACCCTCCCATAGAAAATCCTCCTACAAGAAGCAAAAATTCACTTATCAGTAAAATCAGAATAATGCTAATTTGGAACAAGATATAGCTATGCCAATCTTCCATAAATATCTGGAGACCTAAAAGAAATACAATGCAAAAGAAAAATTTAGTCTACTTTACATCTTACCAAAAAAGACCTGCCATGAGTAAATAACACTATTCCATCTACGTCATCACTAGTAAAATAATTTGTTATAAAAGGAACTAGAATTGCACAAAGAAATAAATAAATCTGGGTCAAGTAAAAATATTTATCATAATTAAAAATATATGAGTCATAACACAAGTGTTATTTACTTAAACATCTAATGTGTACTTATATTTTGTTTATACTTATAGGAGTACTCACACTACAATTAATAACATGCCCCTTTTTGTCTTAGTTGTCAAACTATAAGCTAGAGTTTTTCATATAACAGATGCTTAGTGATCTTTGAATTAGGAAGGATGATCAAAAATTTGGTGAGCTAGTTAAAGTATCTTTGTATTATCATATTATTTTGGGAACTAACTTGTGATGGTACAATTAAAACATATATACTTATATGTACTTTTAAAAAAGCTTGGAAAAAACTTATTCACTTAACAAAATTTTATTGTCTTTTATGAGCCAATCACTGTCATTGGAGTGACACTAGTCACTGGAGATAATACAAATTAAAATACATGGATCCTTCTGTACGAGGAGAAAAGAGATACATCACAAAATGTGGAGATGGGGACATGACATGACACAGCAGAGAGAGTGGCCCAACTTAGAGATGTAGTGTGATATTCCCTAGCTTGACTGAGAATTAAAAAGACATCTCATGATTTAAAAGAAATCTGCATGTTATAGACAGCAAGCTTGCAGGAACATAGTTTTTATTTTTGGAGAAATTCAAGAGCGTAAATAATACTTTTGCCAAATGTACCTAAGCAAAATATTGAATGTGACTAGTGTGACTGAGGAACTAAATGTTAATTTAATTTTACCTAGTTAAATTTGGAGTTTAAATACTCACATATGGCTAGGGGCTATGCTATTGGACAATGACGTTCTAGATAACCTAAGCTGCATACCAATGATTAGAAAAAAAGCTTCAAAATTCATAAATTGAGCAAAAATGAAACTAATGTTTCATTAAGAAAATAATGTACCCTAAGATAATTAAATTTGATATTTAAATCTAAAGTGGTAAAGATCTTAAAAAAGTCATACAAAGACAAAATAGGTTGGTAAGCAAAAATATATTTAAAAATTATTATAAAAGAATACCTACTGAGAAAATTTTACACCTTAAATGCACCCAGCCCATTTTTATTAACTAATCACTTTATGTGATTTCAGAGTTCCTTGATGGGTCCAATCTAACAGCAATAACAACAAAAACTAAAAAGAAAACACTTCCTCACATATGAAATGTCATTATCAAAGGCATCCAAAGACATTTAACCTCAAGTTCAATTCTCACAATTTATAATGAAGAAAAATGTACCCACTGAAAATTTATTATTTTAAGATTCAATCTAAGTCCCTTATCCATTTATAATCTTGTGAGGTAGTCTGCAATTCCTCACCAGTGATCTCTGACAATAGTCACTTTTAACATTGTGGACACCAGTGTGAAAAGGGACTTTGTGCATTTTTTTCTTCTGATAGAAGAAAATTTAACACAAAGGACTAGTTATTTGAATTCATTTTCCATCTAAGTGTCTAAAATGCAATATAAAATATACTGTTCAATGAGTAAATACGAAATAGTAAACTCATTGTAGGTAATACTTATAATGTATATTTATAGTTGCTGGCAAAGTATTAAAATGTCAAGAGTTAACATTTCAACATACATTTAAGATTAACAGGCTGAATAAAACATGTTAAAAAATAATAAACCTAGCTTTTATGAACTCTTTAAATGAAATAAAACAGTAACAATATATAAAAACTACACTGGGAAAACCAAGCTAACCTATCTGAAAACAAAGTTGGGGGCAAGGGGATGGGGAACTTACAATTCAAGTTTATCATCAGTTGAACAGGATTTTTAAAATGCAGTAAAATCCACCCTACATTCAAATTTCAACAATTTTCCCATTTGATTTATATATAATTATTCTTCAGACTGAACTGTGATAAAGTTTCAAAAATTTGGGAACATATAAATTATGCCAATCATATTTGTATATTTTCTCATATAAAGTTTATAGGATAAATAGAATATTTATCATCTTCTATGGAAAGCTATTAAAACAGCAATCCCAAGTCCTAAAAGTTCTGATGATTGTTGTTGAAGAAACACAAGTAAGGATTTCCCAGGCAAGAATACTGGAGTGGGTTGCCATTTCTTTCTCCAGATCTTCCCAACCCAGGGATTGAACCCGGGTCTCCCGCATTTTAGGCAGATGCTTTACTGTCTGAGCCACCAGGGAAGTCATTCAAGACATATATATGTTGAAAGAAGGTAGAAAGATGCTATCACTTTCCAGTTTTACCTCTAAGATCATCAGAAGAAACATATATAATGTCAGGAAAGTGAGCCTGGAAATTGTAGGGCTAGGTTTCATCTTGGTAACTGCAACCATCCCTTCATTTTAGTTTTAAATCTTTTTTTAAATTAATATGCTAATACATGCCCACTGAATAAAGTATTTCCATCATATCAAAATAAAGAAAATGGGTTACCCAAAATATCATTACTCATATATAATTCTGACATGTTTTAAAAATTTATTTTAGCAGTTAAACTCACTCTATATGTAAATTTTATACCTTACTTTCTTGTAATACTGATTTGAATGTCTTTAAACAGAGTTATGAAATTCTATAATTATTTTTTTATTCATTGAGCACATACTAAATATACCAAGTGCCTTCTAAATGTGTATATACAGTATATATCAGTTACATAACATTCAATTGTATTAACTAACCATTATTGCCTTAACTACTTTCCTCATAATGGGCTTTTACAGCATCCATGTAAAATATTTAGGTGTAATTCCAGAAGCATATGATTATCCATGCTTCAATTCTGCTAATACGCTCATATTATAAAAATTCTTATAATCTGGTCATTATCATTTGTCAGATTCTATACATCCTAGATCAAATTTAAACCTAAATTATGTCAATTTTCTCTTAACAACAAATTATCACCACCTAGTGGCTAAAAAAGGAATCTCATTATGGGACAAAGTTTCTGACTAAGTCAATAGATCTGGGTTCTAGTCCCAACTCCATTTTAGCCAGTAATCTCTTTAAATTTTACTTTCTTCTTATCTGAAGGGTGAGTAATCATTTTATATCTTACCTATTAGAAGGATCAAGAAAGATACTATATGAAAATGTGTATTATTTAAATACTTTTTAGTGTTAAACTGAATTTTAATAATTTTCTCAGAATGCAGGATCTGAATCCAGGTTTCCTGAATCCAGGAACAACTATGATGCCAAATTCAGAAAGTAATTTAAAAGTCACTAATTACTGCTTGTGTTTCCCCTAATTTTCACCACACACTCTGAAGAATTATATGTGGTATAAATACATAAAAATACAGTTTCTTGTATCTGATATTCTTAATGTGCAGGGTGAGGATTCATGAGTGTCTCCAAGGAACACATTTAAAGATTTGGCGCAGATCCTCCTATCGAACCAAAGTTTATTCTTTCCATTAAGAAAGAAATATATTCCCACTGATGAAAATAAGCAAACAAAGAATTTCTTTTCTCAGCTAAAACCTGCAGTTGAGTGCAGGGTCCTTAAGTGTAACCTTACAGCCTTGTGTTTCCGAAGTCTTGAAACACTGTGCTGGTCTCTCATTCTACTGGATCTGCGGCCTCTTCCCCAGGCCTTCAGCCTGCCCATTGTTGTCAGTGTGTTCCTCTTAAAATGCTCATCCGACTGAGTCATTCTCTGTATGTAACTCAGTAATCCTAGCAGTTGAAGTGTACACCAGACTAGTAGTTCCTGAGACATTTTAACCTGTCCCTTGTTTTCCTTCATGAATGTGTTTCCCTTCTTGTTTACCAGCCATATTCTCATTCATTTTTTAAAACTCGGTTGGAAATTATCTCTTCTAAGAAGCAAGTTTTTGTGTTCATTCCTCACTGTTCATAATACTTGGATTGTATAAAACACTTTACTTTTGTTATCTCCCTCATTATAATGTAAAGTTTTTGATTCTTTTTTTTTTTTTTTGGTACTCCAGCACTTAAAAATTCTATGAATAATTTGGAAATTAAATTTAGTATGAGAAGCATCATTTTTGACCTGACTAAGCTGTGTAAACTACTGGAAAAGGGGTATATCATATACCATAAAAACATTGTTTTTAAACTAAATTTAATATAGTAAAATACCACTAATCAAAATAAAACCAGAAAAAAAGAATGGGCTGCCACTTATTCAAATATAGAGAACACTGTTGTTTACAAAACTATACTGGTTAAAACCACAATCTCAGAGACAAGGGTTCCATGAGGACACAGTGTATGATATTAAATCTGAAGTTTTATCACATACTAAACAAAATTAATAAGGGTAATAATTTTGTACTTATTATCTTCATGTTTTCCTCTTTAATCCTTTAATTTTCAAGTTTTTTCCCTTAGAACTCATTAAAAAAAATAACCTAACCTCACTGTGTTGTTCATATATGTGTTTCCCGTGTCTCAAATGCATTGTTCTTTTTAATAAAAATGACTCAGCATCTCAAATGCACTTTTGACTTCTCATTGAATACCTCCTAGATAAAATGTTAAAAATAGCATTTAAATCTTAAACAATCTATGAGCAATGAAAACCAGCATGTATACCATTAGGGAAAAAGAAAACAGCTGGTAAGGAAGGGACACGGAGCTCCTTGAGAGTCTCCCAAGGGCAGCAGCGGGCCAGTACATTCTTCCTGCTGTGTGGAGAGACAGCAGGGCAGGTGGGATAGAGTGGCTAACAACAGCATCATCACCACACCCCAGGCATGTCTCTAAGTACTTCACAGGAACTGATTAATTGAATTATCACAACTCTGTAAGTACTATTATGATCACCCAAGCCCAGAGGTTAAGGACACTCACATAACCACAAAAACAGGCACTGGATCTAGGATTAGAAACTTGCAATTTGAGTGCACAGCCCAAGTTCCTAACCATGTTAAACTGCTGTCAGCTGCATTAGTGTGTTCGCAATTATGGTATTTATAACTTGGGAAATGCATGTACAAACATTCAAATACATAACGATATTGCCTCATGTACCACATTTTGAAATGAATTGAGAGTTCAGTCAGATCAATAAGACAAAAAGAAAAATAATAATAACTACAAGAGAAAATCTGACACGACTAGAATGCCATTTCTCTAAGCATCAACAGCCAACTCGTGAAGAATCCAGCATATGAAAAGAAGGCAGTATAACAGGTGTTTTGTTTTAATAAAGGTTAAGAATTACATATATTTTGACACACATGTTTAACTCTATAGAAATGCCTCAAAGATTTATTTTCATTGAATGGTTAAATAACTAACAGTACAGGTAACAAAGACCAACAACCTTGGATCCACACTTCTGTGTCTCTTTCATATCTCAAGCTATCAAAGAGGCTTTATAGCGCTTGATAGACTCACCTCACAAATTCTAAAAAATTTTTTCTTATATTCATATAAGTGCATATAAATTTCCTATTACATATATATTTTGTAATGAATTTCAAATTTTATACTTTAGTAGTTTATAACTCTTCTAAAATGAAATTTGTTGTTAAAAATTCAATGGAGCTATGATAAAATATCAATCATATTACTTACTGCTTAATAAATAAGATCAGCTTTTAACAAAGTTTTCTTGGAACTTCAGAAAATAATTAAAACCTTTCATGATATAGTAGAAAGAAACTAAAATAAATTCTAGATGAATCAAAGAATTACAAATTTAAAAAACATTATGGAAAAGTCAGTAGAAAATCTATTTGAATATTTACTCAAATTCTAGAAGAATAACTTCTTAATCTGAGAAGTTATTTGGAAAAACCAGATAACTAAAAACAGCTTTCTCATGTCAGAACATAACAAACAGAATTAAAAGGAAAATAAATTAAGTGTAAATTAATTGCCACTTTTTACTTATTTTTAGCAAAGATTTTTCAAGACAGTATCATTCAGCAAGGTATAATAAGATGGATATTCTAATAGAGGTGGGAGAAGCATCAACAGGTACAGTGTTTTCGTGAAAGGAATTTGACAGCATGTATTAAGAGTTTTACAAATATTCATATAAATGTTCAGTTAAACAGAAGAATCATGGGCTTTAAAATGAGGTAAACCTAGATTCAAAATTCTTATCAACTCTCTGACCCTATAACAATCCATACATAGTCTCTTTTCAAAAATGAGTAAGACGAAATAACTGATGGATACGGGGAAGGGCAAGGAATAGGGATGGGGGAAAGGACAAGCAGGTAAGTATCAACAGTTACAATTCAATGGGATACATTCTTTAACACACGAACATTAAGAGCACTAAGTGTATTTTCTACTTATTCACACTGTCCTCGCAGTACTTCAGTATCTTACTATCCTATAAACATAAATTCAGGAACTGGTTCTTCCATACCCAACTTTTTATCTCCTCCCTTACCCCTTCTGTGGATTAATTTCCCTAAAGCACAGTTTTAATTAACTATATGACTCAAAGACATACTTATGTCATTGCTCCTCAATCATCTATAGAATAAAGGATAAAAGGGGACTCAGAATTTATTGAGATTGTAAAATGAGCCAAGTATTTGACAGACACCATCTTCCAGTAAGGGACTTCCCTGGTGGCTCAGACAGTAAGGAGTCTGCCTGCAATGTGGGAGACCCGGGTTCGATTCCTGGGTTGGGAAGATCTCCTGGAGAAGCAAATGGCACCCCACTCCAGTATTCTTGCCTGGAAATCTCATGGATGGAG
Organism: Bison bison bison; assembly: GCF_000754665.1. NCBI lineage: Eukaryota > Metazoa > Chordata > Mammalia > Artiodactyla > Bovidae > Bison > Bison bison. Next base: position 2,822,070 of record NW_011494897.1, read on the forward strand.
GAGCCTGGCAGGCTACAGTCCATAGGTCGCAAAGAGTCAGACACCACTAAGCAACTTCACTCACTCACTCAGTCTCCCAGTAAAATAGATACTGTATCATTATTCCCACTTTACACATGAGGCAGCAGAAAATCAGTGCAGGTTATTAAGTGATGAACCTGCTAGGCAATGGTGGGCTTCCGATTTGAACTACTTTTGTCACTATGCCATCATGCTCTTCCAGCTGTTAGTCACACTATGAGATCAACAGGCATTTTCCAGTCACACAACAAACTTTCTGCTAAAATTGTCTAACATCCAGACTACAACAAGCACTACTTTTTCTACTTCGATTTTACCATTCATATCACTCTCTATATCTAGACATCCATACTACAATAGTTAAAATTTTATTTGCACATCCTAAAATCTCATATATCTTTGGCACTTTTTTCTTAAATTGTTCCCTAATAGCTCCAAATACTTATGACTTCTTCATCTAAATTCCAATTACTTAAATCATCAGTTTACTGCAGATCATGCCACTGATTATAATAAATGTTCAGTTCTGTGCCAGGCATTGCAGTGGGTGCTGAGAAATAAAAATAAATATACATGATCATTCCCTTTGAAGAGCGGCCAGTTATGTATCTTTAGGGCACTTGTCGAGGCTAGTTGGCAGGACAGTTATTACAAGTACCTCATGGGCTCTTCTAGGTTGTAAGCAATTGGGGCACATAGATCCTGTTACCTGTGTCTCTTTGAGCATTCGACTTAATGCCTGACACACAGTACTTAGAAAATGTTTGCTAAATGATCGAATGACAGAATCTGTTATACACTCATGTATCTTGAGTTCTATCTTGTAACTGTTTCATGATGCCCTAGACTGAGCTGGTACCCCTTTACTAGGTTCTTCGCAGTACTCCTATAATGTTCTATATCCATCTCTGTGACATGGTGCTAAACACACAAACAGTTAAACACCGATAAGGAAACAAAGGCCCAGCAAGGTGATGTTACTGGGCCAGAGGGCCAGTTGCTTTCAACTAACAGAAGTGAATACTGAAGCCAAGACAGGAAAGAATGGATTCCATCCATTATGTCACATTGCTTCTTAACTCAAAGGATAGCTTAGTACTTCAATAAACACAAAGGCAGTTTATTAATTTGCTCAGATCCTATCTATACAGGATTTCAAAGTGCATTCTAAACTTATTTACAACATGATGGTGGTGGTTTAGTCATTAAGTCATGCTGACTCTTGCAAGCCCACAGACTATAGCCCGCCAGGCTCCTCTGTCCATGGAATTTCCTAGGCAAGAATACTGGAGTGGGTTGCCATTTCCTCCTTCAGGGAACCTTCCCAACCCAGGAATGAAACCCATATCTCTTGCATCTTCTGCAATGGCAGGTAGATTCTTAACCACTGCACTATCTGGGAAACTATGAATAGGTCTCATATGATATATAAAGTGCTCCCAAATAATGTTCCAAGTAAAATTCAAAGTATAAAATTAAAAAAGTGAATCAAAATATTTAAATTGCCAACATCTAAAAATCTTACCTACTAATATTCTGTTCTTCTTGATGCCAGTTTTTACTTCATCTTCAATCAAATCTGTAAGCACCTGACACATTACATCAATTGATTCAAGGTGCTCTGGGCAGTCATTTGATATTTTAAGTCTGTCAAACCATACATTGGAAATTCCTCCTCTCAAAGGAGTATATGGCCTGTTTAAAATCAAAAAAGAAAAAAAAATTAAAACATTTTTTAATTTCTAAAATATTAGTGCTTTGAATTAAATTTCTTTAATGTTTTAAAAGTTAAAGAATTCATATTAAAGACATTTCCAAGCATATCTTAACTTTCCTATACTTAAACATTGGTTCTATTAACATTTATTAATGCCAGTTCACCATAGTTTCTCCATCTTTTGAGTTTCATACTCTCCAGAAAGTCCCAAAGAAAAAAGGATAATTATATTTGGTATATTGTGTGTGCATGCTATTTTTTCCACTCAATTTAAATGATTAATCAGGTCTACTATTTCTTTAAACTTCTGCCTTGATATACTTTAAAAGTGTAAGGATCAATATTTAAGCATTCACAGCTAAATAAATAATGGCTCTCCATGCGAAAAGTCAGGCCTCAAGAGCAGAAAATATGATTCACCAAAATGCTTTTAAACGATGGTTAGTTTGTAGCACAAAAGTCTGAACGCTGAGTTAATAATTTAAAGGTTTCTTGATTACATCCAGGCAGATTATCTTTAGAATAGGGGTCTTCAGGTTGTTTTTTATTTTTATTTTTTTGTTTATATATCTATCTTTAATTTTATTTTATTTTATTATTTTTTTTACAGTTAGTCCAATTCATTTTTTTAAATTTTATTTTTAAACTTTACATAATTGTATTAGTTTTGCCAAATATCAAAATGAATCCGCCACAGGTATACATGTGTTCCCCACCCTGAACCCTCCTCCCTCCTTCCTCCTCCCTCCCCATACCATCCCTCTGGGTCGTCCAAGTGCACTAGCCCCAAGCATCTAGTATCGTGCATCGAACCTGGACTGGCAACTCGTTTCATACATGATATTTTACATGTTTCAATGTCATTCTCCCAAATCTTCCCACCCTCTCCCTCTCCCACAGAGTCTATAAGACTGTTAAATCAGGACTTAGAGCTATTTTATTTTTAAATCTTCTCAGGAACCTTGAAATGAAAGAATTTAATGGGATACAAATATTCACTGGAAGTACTCTTCATACAGATATCCCAGCACTGTCTGCAACACTCAATCTGGGTCTCAAATTGAGTGCTTTGTTGGACTTACAAAACACTCTATGTGATAAGATTCCCTGAGCTGGGTGTCTTGTTGAACAAGATTGATCTTATAAGATGCTTTACATTTAAATATCAGGTAGGATGGCCACAGTATCAGTGAATCTTGCTTTGGATTCTTTTAAGTATACGTGTGTGTGTGCGCGTGTGGGTGTGCACGCACATGCATGTGTGTCCCAAGGTATTCCCAATACTCTGTTTTAATCAATTACAAAGGGGTTAAGGGGTCTGGTGACAAGTCCTATGTTGGTAAAGGTAAATGAAGGGAACTGAAACACTCTTTCAGTCTCCTGTAGCAAACAGAGAGGTTTATGGGGAGATATATATGTATTTCCATATATATATGTCTCCATGAGACACACATGGAGAACCAGTGGTTTCTCAAAGATGAGGAACAGGACAGTTCAACAAAAGATACAGCTCTTCACTTAGCAAATCTTGCTTTCTATTTATGAGACAGTGAAAAATGGGTTTTATGTGCTAAGAAAGGCCACAGAAAATTCAGTGACAGAAGTATACATTATAATTTGAAAGAAATCTAAAGCAATGCTGACCACAGATGCAAGGTTTCTTCTAGATCAACACTTCTATTGCTTTCAGTTCAGTTCAGTTCAGTCACTCAGTCGTGTCCAGCTCTTTGTGACCCCAAGAATCGCAGCACGCCAGGCCTCCCTGTCCATCACAAACTCCCGGAGTCTACCCAAACTCATGTCCATTGAGTCAGTGACGCCACCCAGCCACCTCATCCTCTGTCGTCCCCTTCTCCTCCTGCCCCCAATCCCTCCCAGAATCAGGGTCTTTTCCAATGAGTCAGCTCTTCACATCAGGTGGCCAAAGTACTGGAGTTTCAGCCTCAGCATCAGTCCTTCCAATGAACACCCAGGACTGATCTCCTTTAGGATGGACTGGTTGGATCTCCTTGCAGTCCAAGGGACTCTCAAGAGTCTTCTCCAACATCACAATTCAAAAGCATAAATTCTTCGGTGCTCAACTTTCTTCACAGTCCAACTCTCACATCCATACATGACCACTGGGAAAACCATAGCCTTGACTAGATGGACCTTTGTTGGCAAAGTAATGTCTCTGCTTTTGAATATGCTGTCTAGGTTGGTCATAACTTTCCTCCCAAGGAGTAAGCGTCTTTTAATTTCATGGCTGCAGTCACCATCTGCAGTGATTTTGGAGCCCCCCAAAATAGTCTGACACTGTTTCCACTGTTTCCTCATCTATTTCCCATGAAGTGATGGGACCAGATGCCATCAT
>NW_011494897.1:2826260-2847961 GCF_000754665.1 Bison bison bison
AGTCTGACACTGTTTCCACTGTTTCCTCATCTATTTCCCATGAAGTGATGGGACCAGATGCCATGATCTTCGTTTTCTGAATGTTGAGCTTTAAGCCAACTTTTTCACTTTCCTCTTCCACTTTCATCAAGAGGCTTTTTAGTTCCTCTTCACTTTCTGCCATAAGGGTTAGCCCCATCTCAAATTAGCTATATATTCTCACCCTCCAGAGTCAGTGAAATAAAAGCATAAAATGTACAACCAGAACAAAAAAATGGAGAGCTAAAAGGCACCAGGTGAGATCTGATTGTGCTTCCTTGCATATTCTTTAATGAAAAACCAAGTGGAATCCCTGCAAACCATGGAGCTAAAGCTACTCAATTTTCATTCTGTCATCCACGGTAGCAAAAGAACTCTGCAGTCTATGCAGATCTGACTGTGGGAAACAGCCAGTTAATACTATCAACGTGTGGTGGAGAAGGAAAACAGGAGAACTATACAACTGTTGCTCTGTTTAAGTCTTACCTCTCCAAAATAAATGGATATCCACTTGAGGAACCTAAAAGTCAAGAGAAATATTCTGGAAACTTTCTCAGAGAAAGCCAAAGAAGTCTAGAAACAAGAAAGTTGCTCTGACTCAGATTTAACAAGAACTCATCTGAAGAGATTCTTTCATTTACTAAAATATAACTGTGTTATAAACTTTACTCTGTAACACACTTTCTAAAATTTGAATGTATATTACCAATATCTATATGCCAGTACATAAAACCCTAACATTCTCTCCTAGTTTATGCTGTGCTGTGCTCAGTCGCTTAAGTGGTGTCCAACTCTTTGCAGCCCCATGGACTATAGCCCACCAGGCTCTTCTGTCCATGGGATTTTTCAGGCAAGAATACAGGAGTGGGTTGCCATTTCCTTTCCAGGGAACAAAACCGCAGCTCCTGTGTCTCCGGCACTGCAGGTGGATTCTTCATCCACTGAGCCACAGAGGCCTAATTTATGCACATATGTGAAATGTTGCAAATATCGGATACTTTGTCTGCATGCGGACTGCTCTGATGTTGACTGTCTTACTTTTTTGTTTGTTTGTTTTTGCTTATCTCTCCATGCCTCTTCTCCTCTCCTACCCCCTCACATATCTTGCCCTTCACTCTAGGTAAACTATGTCAACCTTCTCGAATATATCCCTCAGTGTTTTTCCTGCACATACATTAAAAGATGTTTCTTTACATTATATTTGTTTTTTAACAGCACTCTATGCTTTTCAAAAATGAAATAAGCCTATTTGGTTTTCTTATGTGCATTATACTTTTCTCCTTTAACAATACCTCATGGAAACCCTTTCATGTGATGTAGTTCTTACCCATCTTTTTAAATAGCTATATCAGTTCAGTTCAGTTCAGTTGCTCAGTTGTGTCCGACTCTTTGCGACCCCATGAATCGCAGCACACCAGGCCTCCCTGTCCATCACCAACTCCTGGAGTTCACTGAGACTCATGTCCATCGAGTCAATGATGCCATCCAGCCATCTCATCCTCTGTCATCCCCTTCTCCTCCTGCTCCCAATCTCTCCCAGCATCAGTCTTTCCAATAAGTCAACTCTTCACATAAGGTGGCCAAAGTACTGGAGTTTCAGCTTTAGCATCATTCCTTCCAAAGAAATCCCAGGGCTGATCTCCTTCAGAATGGACTGGTTGGATCTCCTTGCAGTCCAAGGGACTCTCAAGAGTCTTCTCCAATACCACAGTTCAAAAGCATCAATTCTTCAGCGCTCAGCTTTCTTCACAGTCCAACTCTCACATCCATACATGACCACTGGAAAACCCGTAGCCTTGACTAGACTATATAGTATCTTGTAATTAAGATGGTCCATAATTTAATTGGCCATTTGCTTACAAATGGGCATTTATTTGGTACCCAAGTTTTAGCCACTAAGGACAGTTCTGCATTAAACATATTTACATACATGTTTTTACATACTTAGACTTTTATTCTATGGAACAGAGTTTGTGGAATAGGCCTACTGGACTGAAAGGTATAATCTGATAATTTTATCTTAATAGAGGTTTCAGAGTTGCTTCCATGAAGGCTATAAAAATTCACCTTTCTACAAGAAAAGTCAGAGAACATCTTTTGGCCCAACAGCTCTAATTATGATAGTAACATACTTTAAAACATTACCACTGAAAGGTAGTAACTACAGCTTTAAAATCAACTTTACTGAGATGTAATTTACATATATAAATGTACACCTTTTAAATACACAGTTCAAAGACTTTTGACAAACTATTTCCATAGTGATACAGAATATTTTCTTTACTTCAGAAAATTCCATCCTGTCCACTTGCAAGCAAATCCCACTCACTTCCAACACAGCCACTAAAGATTAAAGATGCCTTTTCAGAACTCTACGTGAAGGAATTACTTATTCATATCATTGGCTATATTTTTCCTATTGGAATTTTGACTTTTTTCTCACTAGTTTCAAAGTGTATCTGTATATTAGTCACCTAAATGCTGTTCATTTGTATTTCAAGTATTTTTTCCAAATAGATTTCTGCATATTGACATATATATATAAAGTATCTTTTTTTAAGCCAAATCAAGACTTTACATTGGATGTACTCTGAGAGGTATAATTTTAACTTAAACTAATTTAAACTAAACTTTGGGGTATTCTGATTTATTTTATTCACAATTCATACATTATTACATGTAGAATCCAAGATTATCTTCTAAGATTTTTGCTTTCATTTTTACATCTAAGTTTTGAATTTTTCTGGAATTTATTTTCTGCATGGTGTGACCTAAGGGTTGAAATTCATTTTCTCCCCTATGTGTCAATTGTGCCTGCACTGCTACAAAAACAAAAACACCTTTTCTCATAAAGGTGAAGTTCACCTTTACGAGGATTTACCTCTGCCATATTATAGTTCTGAAGAATCTAGTATCTCTCGCCGTAGGTTCTATAAGAGAACTAAACCATAATGCCTAATATATTTACTACATATAATGAATGGACTTCTCTCCAAAGCATCTAGAATGGTACTAGTTCTATTCCTGGCAAAAATCAAAAAAATGACAAGTCATTTTCTCTGTTTTTGTCTCACTGGAAGAATCCTGGTTGAGAAAGGCTCTATTTTGTTCCACTGATTTATTGATCTACTCCTGTGTTAGGATCACACTGACTACATCACAGTGGTTTTAGAGTAAGTTCTGAGGTTGAGTCAGGTGGTCCCCCTCTCCCTACCATCACCACCATGTGTCTCTCAGACTTGTCCTGCCTATTCTGAAGTATCTAATCTTCTTTCTCTCTCTAAGAAATATTAATTCAATATTTAGTAAATTTTAAAATAATTTCAAATACTCCCCCTTAAAAGTCCTTTGTGGGATTTAAACTAATATTGTATTACTGCCTGAGAATTAACATTTTATGACATGAATCTGGGAGGAATGAAGATTTTGCAGACTGCACTCTTTCCAGGATCTGCCACACTCTGGGCCTTACCTAAGGCTTCTCCTGCATCATCCCCTGGGCTCTCAGTGGGTGAGATAAAATCCTGCCTAAGCTCTGTATGGGGACTCCTACAGAGCCTAAATTCTCCCTCATTCCTGTGGGCCTTCTGACTTCAGAAGCTGCTTGGCTCAAGACAGGGAGATAAATTGGAATCAGAAGGGGAGAAAGCATTCCATTCACCCCTCCTCCCAGAACCCCCTCTCAGGATTAACTTTCTTAACAGGACTCAGAAAGTGAAAGCAGGTGCTTTCCATACAGCATTAATGCCACTGTGAGACAAGATTAAATCCCAAACCAATGAAATTGCCACTAAAACCACAATGATCTTCTGAATGAAAACAATATACAACACTCAGGCTACAGCCTGAATTAGACTGGTACTCTTGTGACTTATTTCCACTTCCCTTTTCATTTTATTCTATTTCTCTTAAGTGTTTACTTGTCTGTCTAAGCACTTAAAAAAGGATGATATCATAGGCTAAAATATGAATCATTCTGGGAACTCAGCCATTAATAGAAAAAAATGACACTTACTTAACTTTTTGTCTTGACAGTGCCTTACTTAATTAGAGATAGATGCTCCATAGAATGTAAGTTTTACCAATTTAGCAGCTTTTTGTTCTCTCAGTTCTCTAACAAAACTAATTCTGTCCAAAGGAAGATAATAGGGAAAATGTGATGAGTCAAAGAATAATTTCGATCTTTTTGTTAAGAAAACAATCAAGAATGCATAATTCTCCTAAGATGGTAGAAGAGCCTTTCAGTAAAGCATGAAAGTAAGATTGTTTTTTTAAAGCAGCTAAACAAACTGGCACATATGTTATACTCATTCGCCTTCTTCCTCAAATAAATCACTTCATTAGCTGGCATAAGACAGCTGAGACATTATTACCATAAATAAGTATATTTGGCAAAGAATGTCTGTGTGGCTTCTCAATCAATCGATCAATCAAACCATTACACACTGGTAAAATATTAAGCAGGAATAAATGTTCAAGGTCTATGAAAAGAAAAGAAGCTGCCATTCAGCTTGTCACCAAGTTTTGTTCCCTCAAAGTCATAAAATCAAAAGGTCATTCACAACCTTTCAGATGCCGTCACTAGGTTCCAGGCTTCCTCTCTCCTCATTTCACTGCTCCTCCCCCGGGATTCCCTAGGCTCCAGTCACACTCCCCTTGGTTTTCTTCAGAACCGCCTTGCTACTGATCCAAGGACTTAGCACCTGACATTTCCTCTCCCTGGAATGCCCTTTTCCACAGTGATTACCCCCAGTGCCAAGAACAAGTATTTGTTGAACGATGCATGTCAATAAGCATTTGTGATTTGGGAATAATTTTTGTCAGAAATAATAAGGATACCTAAAATTATTTAGCTTTGCTCTGAATATCTTTTGACTTTAATTCTTGTAAAAATCCACTCTGTGATTTCTAGAAAAAGGTCAAATTTTTCTTTTGTTTTTTAAAAGGACGTAATTCTAAGGAATAACATACTTAGAACACGTGTCTAACTCTTAGGATTCCATGGACTGAGGCCTGCCAGGCTCCTCTCTGTCCATGGGATTCTCCAGGCAAGAATACTGGAATGGGTTGCCATTTCCTTCTCCAGGGGATCTTCCCAACCCAGGAATCGAACCCAGGTCTCCTGCATTGCAGGCAGATTCTTTACCAACTGAGCTATGAGGGAGGCCCAATAACATACTAATAGATACTTAATAACATACTTAAAATACTTACAAAGAAGTAAACTACTTCTTCAAAATAGCATTCTTTTAGGACAGTTCCTTGCCAGTGAAGTGTACGTGCAGTACAGATCCACTGTTATCAGGAGACAGATCTCCTAATATCATGCTTCAGGTATGAATCCTAAGTGATGGAGTAAAGATGAACCCATTACTACTAAACCTAAATCAAAAGTGCCTAACCTTGTTTCAGAATATAAGTTTACTGAAAAATATAAACATACACTTCACGTGGAAAAATAGTACAGGCACTACTGACTGAATCTTACTACTTTTAGAATTTTTCAAAACTCTAAGAAACTATATCATATAAATTATTAATAGCTTATTAAATATTATTTTTAAAATGGAAATTGTACTAGTAAACTCAAACTAACAGAATCTCTAATTACAAATACAGCTAAAGTATGTCACAGAAATAAAAATCTTTATTGAGCACTTCAATTAAATATAGTCTAAATTAACATAATAAAACAACGAAGCAACATTTTCCATTTAAATTAACACAGCAGGTAAATGCTGACTTTTACTGAATATGCCCTAACTCAGCTGATTAAAAACATCTATTAAATAGGGCTGAGAAAAGGAATACCTTATAGCCAAAGTGACAAGTCACAGTTTAATCAAAACATACTAATTTGCTGTAATAAGCCACAACTGGGTATAAGCAAAATAGACTACTGTTCTCTTAAGTTCTTTAAAGCCCGTATGACTGTTAGAAGCAAAAATTACAACCTTGTTTGACAGAGTTTTCAATGTATGTTGATAAAACACATACAACAAGCAGCATGTATAACATTAAGGAGGGGAAGATAAAAGGAATCTATATGGTTATAAGGCATCTACATTTTGTGTAAAGTGGTAAACAACTAACTCTAAGTAGGTAAAAGATGTGATATATATGCTATATAGTCTTTAGAACAATCAGAAAAAACAAACAATAAATAATAATAAAGTATTAATTTTCTTAAATCAAAAAAAACATGGAAAAGGGAAAAAGAGAAATAAAAAGCAATAAATTTAAATGCAAACATAGCAATATTTACAATAAATACAAATGATGTACATAAATCACTTAAAAGACAGAAACTGCTAGACTAAGGAAAAAACAAAGCCCAAATGAGGTTATATATAAGAAATACATCTTAAAAATAATGGCACAGATGTTAAAAGTAAAAAAAATTAAAAAAGATATGCTATACAAACAGTAAACATAGAAAAGCTGATAAATCCTGTATGATTATTAAATAAAGTACAGTTCAAGGAATTACCAGAGATTGAAAAATGAGCATTTTATAAGATAAAGCTGTAAGATAAAAGATATAAGATGGCTTTTAATGAGGAAGACAGTAAGCCTGCCTGGGAATGTACCTCATACAGCTTAAAACCAAGAGAGAAAAACTGGCAGGAGGACAGGGAGGAAGAGAACAATCTAAAATCCCAGTTGGAGATGACAACACCCATTCTGCGGTAACTAATAAAATGACTTGGAATCACTAAGGAAACATAAACATTTAAAATAAAAATATAAAAGTTAGTATAATCACCTTGAACTACTGACATCTATAGAACTCTATACACAGTAAGAGTCACCAAGAGGGACCTCATGCACAACCATAACACAAGCCAGTGAGTATCAAAAGAATCAAATTGCTGCCAGAATACTGGCAGCAACAGAAACGAAATCAGGAATCAATAGCAATAAAACTCCTAGAAAGACCCCAAATATTGGGACATTAACAAGGTATTTCTAAATAATTTATGGGTTAAAGAAGCTTGCAGAACTCTTGTTTTCCATATCTGCCCAGAAAAGTATCTTTCATCCCACCTGCTCTCCTTACAATGTGACTCAGATACTCCCATCAAGAGGTAGAGTCAGTGTCTCTCTCCTTGACTCTGAGTGGTCCTCTGACTAGACAGGAAATAGCACTATGCAACTTCTTCTAAGACTAGGTCTTAAAAGGCAATACAGCTTCCTTCTGGTTCTCCTTAGTGTATCTGCTCTTGGACATCAGCCTCCATGCGGCCAGGATGTCCAAGACATCAGACAGTAAAAACTCATGTAGTTGTTATGGTAACAAGACCAAAAGATCAAAGGAAGATCCCAGCTATTATCGAGTATTAAGTGCCAGATATGAGCGAATCTTCAGATGATTTTAGTCATGCCCAGACTTCAAGTTTTCCCAGCAGAGGCCCCAGTTATCACAGAACAGAATCAAGACATTAGCACTGTGTCTTTTCTGAATTTCTAACCCACGGATGGATGACCATACTAAAACTGTAGTTTGGGGTGCTTTAAGATTCTCCTGGAGGAGGGCATGGCAACTGACTCCAGTATTCTTTCAGAGAAGGAAATGGCACCCCACTCTAGTATTCTTGCCTAGAGAGTTCCATGGACAGATGAACCTGATGGGCTACAGACCATGGGGTTGCAAAGAGTCAGACACTATTGAGCAAGTAACACTTTTGCTTTCATGAGAGCTTAGAAAAGATTTCAATATATTAAAAATACAAAAGAGGAAATTAGTGGGAATTACCTAAGGCAGTGATTAGTGAGAAATTTAGAGCTTTAATATAAATAGAAGGAAGGAAATAACAAATGTAAAAGCAAATATAAATAACAGAAAAAGAGCACAAAATAACCAAGCCAAAACTGTCTCTATGAAAAGATTAACAAAATTAATAACCTTTGACAAGATAAAGCAAGAAAAAAGATATAAATTATTGATATTGGTAATGAAATTAAAAAATATCAGCACAAATCCTAAAGGCATTAAAAAAGAATATCATGAACAACTTTATATCAATGAATCTGGTAAATTAGATAAAAGATACAAACTCTATGAGAAACACAAATGATCAAAACTGATACAGAAAGAAACAGAAAATCTGAATATTCTCATTATATGAAAGAAACTGAATTTATTATCAAAACCTTCACAGAAGAAAACTTCATGTCCAAATAATTTCACTAGTGAATTTTACTGAACACTGAAGGAAAAAAATAATACAAACTCAGAAAACGGGAAGGTAACATTTTCTAACACATTTTAAGGGATCTAGGGAAAACTTTCATGCATTGGAGGAGGAAATGGCAACCCACTCCAGTGTTCTTGCCTGGAGAATCCCAGGGACGGGGGAGCCTGGTGGGCTGCCGTCTATGGGGTCGCACAGAGTCGGACACGACTGAAGCGACTTAGCAGCAGCAGCAGGGAATTCACTGGCTGTCCAGCCGTTAGGACTCAGTGCTTTCACTGTCGAGAGCCTGGGTTTAATCTCTGGTTGGGAAACTAAGATCCTGCAAGTTATATGGCATGGCCAAAAAATAAATAAAATAAAAAGAGACAGTATAATCTAGATAAAAAAACTTTATAAGAGAAAACTACAGATCAACAGCCCTCATGAATGCAGATTAAAATTTCTCAACAAAATCCTAGCAAATCAAATTCAGCTATACATAAAACAAATAATACATTATAACCAAGTGGAGTTTAAGCCAGGAATGAAAGGTTGGTTTAACGTTTGAATGTCCACCAATGTAACGAAAGATAAAAACCATGATTATCTCAAAAAATACAGAAAAATGATTTAACCAATTAAGAAAAAAAAACTCAGCTAATTAGGCAAAGAAATAAATTTCCTTAATAAAAGGTGTGCAGAAAAAAACCTGTAACAACATCATACTTAACGGTGAAATACTGAATTCTTCCCTTCTAAGAGTACACAAGAAGGCATTCCTTGATTCTATTAAACATTTTATCCAGACGTTCAAATAAGCATAATAAAGCAAGACGACAATAAAGTAAAAGGAAGATTGGGAAGGAAAAAGGAACACTGCCTTTATTTACAGACAGTATTAACATTTACACAAAAAACATAAAGAATCTACTAGATAACTACTAGAAATAAGTGAATTTAGGAAGACAGCAAGATATAAGAGTAAGATCCAAAAATGTGTTTCTTATGTAGAGTACACAGAACTGTATTCAATATCATGTGATAAACCAGAATGGAAAAAATTATAGAAAAAGAATGTATTTATGTATATAACTGAGTCACCATGCTGTACAGCAGAGACTGTTACAGCGCTGTAAATCAACTATACTTTAATAAGAGAAAATTTAAAAGGTGTTTCTATGTACTTGTAACAATCAAATTAGAAGTCTAAACTTTTTAAAAATTCTATTTACAATACAATGAAAAAACATGAAATGTTTGTGACTAAACTCAGCAAAAGATCTCTCTACTGAAAATTCTATATCACTACTGATAGAAATGAACAAAAATCTAAAATGGTGACATACCATGTTAATTTCCTGTAAATAAACCTGCTATGGATTACATGCAATTCTAATAAAAATCCAAACAGGTGTTCTGTAAAATTGGTAAGTGGATTCTAAAATTTACATATAAATGCAAAGAACCTAGAATGAAAGAATGCTGAAAATGAACTTATATCACTTGATTTCAACATTTTGCTATAAAGCTGTATTAATCAAAACAGTTTTGTATTGGCATAAAACTAGATAAACAGACCAATGAAACAGAACACTCTAGATAAGAAGTCATTAAAATATGTTCACAAAATGTTACACAAAAGAGCTTATAGCAATGATAATCATTGTTTTTAAAAACTGGAAACAATCCAGATGTCTATCAACAGTAGAATGCATAAATAAATGTATATTCACACATAACATCTACTCAAAAATTTTTAAATGAACTACTGATAGGCACATAAACACTATGTTGAGTGAAAGAAGACAGACACAGAAGGTTAAATTATCCCCATTTAGTTGAAATTCAGCAACTGGCAAAACTATCCTACGGTGATAGAAATCAGAACAATGGTAACCTATGTGCAGTAGGAATGGATTGGAAGGAGGCACTGGGGTGATGGAAACGTTCCTGTAATTGAAGCAACTCAACAAGAGCATATATTCATAAAAACTGATTGACCTGTATGATTAAGGCATTTGCATTTCACTGTAAATTTTACTTGTAAAAAACATACTAGGACTTCTGGTCATAAGATGTCATTAAGAGAGTGAAAACGCAAACCAGACAGAGACAAGATGTTTGAATCTGTGTTTTAAAAAAAGCTTTAAGAAATTAATAAATAAAAGACAAACAAAAAATGGGCAAACAATATGAGTGGATGTTTCTTTTGAGGATATACAAATGCTCAATAAATATAAGAAATAATACTCAGTAGCATTAGCATTAGAGAACTACAAATGAAAAGCAGAAGATACTACTACACAGCTACTAGACTGGCTAAAGTTAAAAAGACTGACAGTGGAAACTGTTTATGTGGATGTGAAATGAATGGGACTGTCAAGCATTGCTGGTAACAGTGTAAACTGCTCTAACCTCTGTGGAAATATGTTTGGCATTCCGAACCAGAGCCAACACAGCTAAACCTGCTTCAACATTTCATTCTTACTCATTTCCATAAATATCTAGCTTGGGTGAAGTTACATAACAGGAAGCATCATTTCAAAGGTGGGAGACTAGATCCATTCTAGGACAAAACTGTGGTGAACAGGTCATTTAACCCCGCATACCAATTAGGTGGCATCAATGGAAAGATTTAAAAAGCCAGATCATATTTTCAGCATACTCTGGTAAGAATAACTTAGTCAACAAAATACTACAGTCGAGAAAAACTTACAGGTTTGCAGGTGATGGAAGGCAAAACAGGAGAGAAAATAAATACTATAAAATTTGGACAATGTCAGAAAGTGTGCAGGAAAATGTCAAAGCTTGAAAATTTGCTGCAGTTTTAAAGTTTATTAAAATTAACTTTCACCATGTACAAATTACATTAAAAAAGAGTTAAGAAAGGCATGCATCTAACACTGCCTCCTGATGCTATCTGAAAAGATAGTAAACAAAGGAGATGACACAGGACTTTCTATGGGCAGCTTAAGAAAAGTGTTACAATAGATGTAAAGCAGCAGCTACTTTGTGTTACCAAATGAAGCCATATTATGCTACAAAAGCAAGGTCAATAAATCTGTGCCCAAACTCCCTGCCTAAACAGAGTAGACTGTTTGGAGTATCAGTCAGAGACCTTGAAACAGCAGAGTACGCTATAAACATCAGATTCTTCTAATAACATACAGTCAAACAGCCTTCTAAGGTGTGGAATCCAAACTAAAAACTACAAACTTAGTAGCACTATAGGCTTCCTCAATTTGGGACTTGTTGGTGAAAAGTGGTCCATGATGCTTTACAGACAGCAAGTCACTGACCTCATGCTCACTCCAGATTAATCCTATTTTGGTCAGGTCCTAGAATGAACAACTGAAAACTCTTAGGAACTACACTTCTTACGTCATTTACTGCAACAAAACATACTTTTAAAAAACTCATGTCAGCAGTTAAGTCATTACACAGTGAAAATATCAGTACTGATATAAATATCCATAGTTACACATTCCTAGAACAGTATCCTTAATTATATCAAATTCTGTAAAGTCCTTCTAATTGATGCTACTTCATAAACATCGTGCCAGTGTGCTAAATTAAAAAGGCCTCATATAAAACACTGCATAATCACTGTATGTACAATCAATCTTTTAGATTTCCTGTCTCAACATCACCACCTTCCCATTCCCCCTTATTTTCAGTTTCTCCCAGTACCTGCTCTATATATCTACACTGAATTGACTGCTTGTCTTACATTTTCACAAATGTCCTGGATGAGGCTTTCATGATGGCTAGACTATCACATCTCACTTTTGGCTGTGTACTAGAGCTCATACTAGAATGAAGCTTTTAAAATATAAAAAAAGTCTTTCTGTTGTGGCCACATCCCAAATTAATTGAGTCAAACCCTGGGGGTAACAAGTAGGTGGAATTGTAGCTAAAATATAGGACACCAATTACATTTTAATTTCAGATAAAGAATGAATTAAAAAATTGCTCTGGAAAAAGAGGACCTCAATTTAAAATATTATAAATACAGAATTAAGCTGAAAAAACATTCAGCTGCTGTGTGTGTGTGTGTGTATAATGCCACAGAGTTATACTGAGTAATGATTTCAATGACTGCATACCTTGGAGGAGCTGTTGGATAGATAACTTTTATGTGCTGGAATGTTAAATCTTGGTTTAAAACTTGCTTGATCCACGTTCTCAATCCTTGTCCAGAATCACCTGATGAATCACAAAATCGAGATTAAGTTAAAGCATTTTGCCAGCACAGTGTTTTGACAGAACAGTGTATTTAAAAGCAGTCTATAACTTTCAGGTCACATAAGCTGGAACAAGAAATAAAAAAACTCTTCATAAATAAACTGTACAGAAGCCAATTTATCAATGTGGACTAACTGACCAAGCATCAATAGTTAGAAATAATTCTGATTATTTTACTCCTGACTCCACCCATTGATCACTTTAAAGCCCTCTTTAAGCTTGAGTTTTTAAGTTTCCCCATCTGTTTACAGGATATAATAGGAATAAATAAATTAAATTGATTTTTCTAAAAAAAAATTACATATCTGATTTTAAACACTGTCATTTCTTATTTTATTCTTAAAAATAGTAAATTCCTAAAGTGCTTATAAACTTTTGTAATGGGAACAGTCTAAAACAATTTTCTTCATTAAAACAATAAATTTCTTCAAAAGACGTATTCAGCATACTTTTATTTTTGAACTTGAAGAAATGAAAATTTAATTTTGACAATATGTTTACATAATCTAAAATAATGATCGTACATCCCATGGATGAAAAATAACCAAGCCTCATGCAAGAATGGATATACATGTATTTCCATAAAAAAAATTAAACTATAGGTTCATTTTGTGTAGTCTTAAAGAGAAAAATTTCAAGTTAACAACTCTTAGATTGTAATCAATCAATTCATTAAGACAGCAATTTAAAAAATATCTACTGAATACCTATTAATGTGTGAGACACTATGCTTACTGCTAGAGGGGCAGTGACAGAAAGGTGATGGGGAGAAAGAGTTCCTGCGCTCACAGAGTGTATAGTTTATTGTGAGAAACAGACATCAGTCAAATAACCATATACAGAAATGTGAAAGAAAGTGGCTGCAAATGTAACCACTGCAAAAGAAAGACACTTGGTGCTTCAAGGATTTCTTATATTCAGAATTACCCCCAACAAGATTCAGAGATAACTTCACTAGAATATAAGTTCCACAAGGAAAGGTTCATTTTGTGTTTAGCCCATGAGTTATTTGTTCATCTGATGCCTAGAACAGGACTGACACAAACTAGGCATCCAGCAGATAGTTGTGGAATGGCTGGAACTGAGATCTATGGGATGGTAAAGAGTCACGTGCAGAAGGAAAAGCAGCTCAGACAGCGTAAGGCAGATGCTGAACCCTTTACAGGAAGGAGCAGTATGGCATCGAAGAACTGAAAGGCAGAAAATGAGAGCAAGAGCAGTGAGAACATGGAGAAGCCAAGATGGTAATTTTTTGCAGAAAGGAGGCACACTTCTAAGGGTTATTCTGGAATCCTTATTCTGCAAGCTGTGTGAAGACAAGCCTGAAGGAGGACAGACATGTGGAAGGATCAGTCAGGTGGCTGCTGTTCAGATGACAGTTGCTTAGACTATGGAGTAAATAGATACCAGACACAATAAAGAGATGGAATTAACATCTCCTGCATTGGCAGGTGGATTTTACCACTGAGCCACCAGGGAAGTCGGTGAAATTAACAGAACCTGGAAACAGATTAGTTACGAGGGGTCAATCGTGACAGGTTTCGAGGGGGACAGCAAAAGTGTTTGGCCAGAGAGGAAACACAGGAAGCAGCAGGTGTGTAGATGCCGAGTATGAGGTACCAAGGGCTGAGCAAACCACAGCCAGCTGGAGGACAAAACCCAGGTCCCTAAGGGCTGAGAGCTAAGGCTTTTTAAAGAATTAAAAAAAAAGAAAAGAAAGAAAGAAAATGGAGAAAACAGAAGAGAAAAAGAAAAATATGTGAAGGAGAATTTGTGCAACCTACAAAACTTAAAATGGTTACTACCTGACCCTTTACGTAAGTCTGCTGATCACTGCCCCACACTATCTGCCGCCAGAATCCTCCTCAGGTATCTTTTCCTGCTCCTATCACCGTAGGCATTCTAGCCTTACGGCCATTCCTTGACTGTTCCTGGTCTTTCCCTTGTCTGTACAGTCTAACCCAATATTCACATGATTCACTCAAGTCTAGCAGCTAAAATATCTTCTATACGGTGAAATTTACTCTGATCACCTTACTTAAAACTGTAATCCCATCATACATCTCATTCTCCTAATCTTGGTTTCTTTCTTTCCGAAGAATGTACTATCGTTTACCATTAATACTTCTTCCAGTAGAATGAAAGGCCCTTGAGAGCAAGGGTTTCTGTTGTTTTGTTCATTGTTGTATGCCCAGAATCAGGAACAGTGCTTTGCACAGTGACCACATAATAGGTATTTCTTCAGTGAATGAACTCATGCATGCATGACTATTAAGCAATTGGATAAACAGGTCTAGAGCTCAAAGGAGATCTAAAATGAAGACACATATTTGTTTCACATGAATGGAGATAAAAATAGAATCTGTGGGCTTGCATGGAATTTAGCCCGGGGAGAAAAATGTAGAGGGAATAACAGAAGAGGAGCGAGGACTGAATTTTGAGGAAGTCAACATCAATGGCCAGGGAGAGGAAAATGAACGTGCAAAATAAGCCACAAAGAGCAAACAGCAGCAGAAAGAACCAGAAGGGTTTCAAGAAGAAAGCTGAATGCTGCTGACAGTTCAAATAAAAGAATGACTTGAAAAATCCCCATTATATTTAGCAACACAGAGGTTACTGGTGACTTCAGTAAGAGCCAACTCAGTCAATTCAGTAAGACTTACTATAGGGGGAGAAAGCAAGTCATTTAGGGTTTGGGCCTACAGACATTAAATTAGGTGAAGCATATAACAGCGTGAATTAATCTAACCTGAGAAGTGAATAAAGCTAATTAAGTTATCATGCTTTCATCATCTTAAAAGAAGGTATTGGTATTGTAGTAACTGGAAATGCTCAAATTAAGTTGGCTATATATAACACATTCCCACATGATGTTCTATGGTTGTCATATCCTATAAGAGAACCTCAAGTTTTTAAGATTAAAAAAAAAAAAAAAAAATCTGCCTCTAAACACTTTTCTACCTTGAAAAGCAAAACTAAATGCTACAAAAGAGCACGGATCCATTCATTCACAAAGGCCAATCCTTAAAAAGCCAGCACCTGATTCTAAGAGTATAGAAATTGTTAAAACTGGTTTGCCACATTTGTATCAATCAGAAGTCAAGCATACACTGTAACACAACCACATATATCATTGTCTAATGTAAAATCATATTCCCAGTAACTTGGAGCACAAAATACATAGGAATTGCATTATACTTGCATAAGTGGCAGGATTCTTTGGATAAACTCTTTGTTGAAAGTACAAAGGGAAAAAAAATAGCAGGTATAAGTCCGGGTTTCAGATACATACAGTCACAAATTTAAAAAAGTCAGTAATTTGAACCTGAAAGGAGTAAGGAAAGTAACTTTAAGCACAGTGGTTCAGGTGGAAACAAAGAAAAGTCTCAAGAGTTTTTCCTAAAGATATTGTGAAATAATTTATTTGTTAAAAGGACTGTAGCACTGGGGAATTTCTGGGTGTTTATAAACACCCTTGCAGCCCCACATCCTATTAGTCTCTGAGTTATAGGCATCGCTGTCATCTTAGGCCTCTCATCTTCTAAGTATATTTCATCAGTCAAGTATAAAATATATCTTGGCCCTTTTCTTTTCTATTTCCAAAATGATATACACTAGATCACAATTTTATCACTTTACCTCTCCAGAGCACTGATTTTGGACTCAGAGATTTGGGTTCAAATTCCAATTCTACCACCACTGATAGTAATAGCCAAGTAACCTTGGACAAACTATTTAATCTACCAAGACTCATTTTTAAAATGAGAGTAATTCCAGGTTTCCATCCTGTACCTTTGCAATCCCCTCCACCATCCAATCACTGTCCTCTTTAAGCCTACACAATCTTGGCTCAAAGACCATTCCTCTGTCAAACCTAACAAGCTCTTCATCTTCCAAAAGGTTTGATAACGCCTAACCATTTTTTTTTCCCCCTTAAAATTCACTTGGCAGTAAATCATGCCATCTTGGGCTCTCCACTGCTGAGTCAAACTAAATGAATTGTTTCTACCTTTCGGTGGGCCTCCTGAGGACACAGGCTGCGTTTCATTTCTTTAAAAAACATTCCCCAAAAACTTACCCGAGGCCGCACTAGGGATGCAAAAATTGAAACAAGAGTTTCAATCTCTTGAGAAAGAGAAAGAAGGGAAGCGGGGAAGACAGGAGTAACTACCGGTGAGTTTAAGAAACGCTATACAGAATTTGAGTACCTTTATGAAAGGCAGGCAGTGGAAGGAGAACCTGCCCCTGGGGCTCCGCTTTATTTTGGGGGCTGAATGACAAGAGGGGTAAAGAGGAGAAGGAAGGAAGGGGAAGGCGAAATGGGCGGGGGGGAGGGCGGGTGCATTTAAGCAGTGGCACAATGCCTCACAGAAAGGAGTACTAATCCACTGCGGCCAAAACTCAAATCACTAATAGCTGACTGAAAAGTACTAGATAATGTATCTGTCTCTAGGAGAAAACGTATCTAACTTGCTCTGTTTAAACTTGGGGGAAGGGAAGGGGCGGGGTGACAGGTAAGGATGTGTGTGGCCAAGGGCTGCAATGGAGAATGTGAACAGAGGGCTGGCCAAGTGACGGGGCACAAAGACCAGAAGCGAGGACCGCGGGGCAGTGGCCGCAAGACAAGAAAAAGGAAGACAAGCGGATACGGCTGTGGACAGGTTACCAGCCCCTGGGTGTATCCGCGGGGGTTAGCAAGGAGGCAAAGTCACGCGTGCCTCCACGAGGGCAACACTAGGGGAACCGAAGAGGGGGGCATTTCCCATGCTGCAGTAACCTGGACAGAAAACTGTAATCCACCTGAGCCATGCAGAAAGATCAGCGAGGCGCTGTGCCTCCCAGCCGGCGAAACCATGCAGCGTCGCAGGCGTGCTGAGCCCGACGGGGCCGCCATGACTGCCGCCTGGACGAGAGCTGCGCGGGCCCCGCCCCTACGCCGTCCTGCGGGCACGCGCACGTAGGCGCGCAAGGGGCGCGCTTGGAGACGCGCTTGCGCAGTGGGGTTGCGCAGCCCTGCCCCTGGGTGAAGTCTGAGGCCGGTTAGGCTGTACTGGGGGTTTGGATTTGCCAAGACTGTGTCATACAGGTGACTCCTTTGGTAAGGCTAATGGATATACTTATTTGCTGTAGGATTTTTCAACTGCAGTCCTAAAACTCAAGGTTGCTTTTTCATTTGGAGACATATAGGTGTTAGGATTTACCACTGGGCCACCTGGGAAGCCCTGTGAGAGTATCTGAAATAGGCAGATTCATCAAGACGAGTAGAGTAGTGGTTACCAAGGGCTCAGGGGAGCAGGGAATGAGAAGATATCATTTAATGGATAGAGTTTTTGCTTGGAATGATGAAAATTTTCTGGAAATAGTGGTGATGGTTATACTACATGGTGAATGTATTGTATTTAATGACACTGAAACTTATCACTTAAAAATGGTAAATATTTTGTTGTGTAGATTTTATCACAGTTTTTAAAATACCAAAAAAAAAAAGCTTAAAAGCTTTCTATATCAAGGCCTAACAGTAGAGATCTTTTAATACTGATGGCTACACCCCCAGAAGGGGCTTCCCAGGAGGTGCCAGGGGTAAGGAATCTGCCTGCAATGCAGGAGACTCAAGAGATGTAGGTTCAATCCCTGTGTTGGGAAGATCCCCTGAAGTAGGAAATGGCAGCCCACTCCAGTATTCTTGCCTGGGAAATCCCATGGACAGACGATCCTGGCGGGCTACGGTCCAGGACCCACACAGTCAAACATGACTGAGTAGACTCGTATGCAGCCCCGGCAGGTGGCTCCTGCCTCCTGTAAAATTCAACAAGAAACTGTAGAACTTTTCAGATCAGATCAAATCAGTCGCTCAGTCGTGTCCGACTCTTTGCGACCCCATGAATCGAAGCACGCCAGGCCTCCCTGTCCCTCACCAACTCCCAGAGTTCACTCAGACTCACGTCCATCGAGTCAGTGATGCCATCCAGCCATCTCATCCTCTGTCGTCCCCTTCTCCTCCTGCCCCCAATCCCTCCCAGCATGAGAGTCTTCTCCAATGAGTCAACTCTTCGCATGAGGTGGCCAAAGTACTGGAGTTTCAGCTTTAGCATCAGTGCCCTTAAACACTAGCCTTCCATTCACTGTGGACTGCACCATATTTAAGCAATTGCCACTTTTATTTGCTCAAGGTAATTTTGTTACTCCCAGTTGACTAAACTGCTTATCTTCATGGATCAGATGCCAAGATAAGCTCTAAGCTATCACAGTGTTATACCAATGCTGTCCATGGGAATGGCCCTAAATGCCATTAGTTAAGCAGATCAAAAAGAAGCTGAGTCATTTCTCAAGTCTCTAGATCTTCAGCAGAGAATACTGAGAACAAAGTAATTAAGGAGGACAGGCTGGGATGGACAGAGCTCTGATAGCCAATTCTCAGAAATTGCTTCTGTCTCTAGAACTGCCTTCCCCACTTGAATTCTGAATAACTTTCAAGAGCCAGGTGAGAAAAGGGTGGTGTTATAGCAGAGACCACTGGATATATGCCAGGTAAGACTTTGAGCTCTACTCTTAGAACTCCATTTACTGCCTGAAAAACTTTGCTGTGCCCTACCCCCATGCTTTTGAAATGACAAGAAAAATCAGAAACATAATTATGATGATTATTGTTGCTAATGATAGTAATAAACTCCTGAAATTCATTGGGACTTACTAAGCGTGAAGCACTATCATAAGTAAATTCCTGTAAAACTGTGACAAGCTGGAACCTGGAGCCTGGGACCCTTTGCTGCAGTGCTTGCACCTGGATAGATACCTCCTCCAGCAGCAAAATATTAATACAAAGAAACTATAAGGGACTAAAAATAACTGTGTGCATATGCAGTTGGGGAAAATTATGGAAAACAAGATACAGAAAGACCAACTGCCACTTATGAAGAGCTAGGAGTTAAAGCAGGGGACTGCATATGCTTCCTGCACATAGCACTATCAAAGCAGTAGGCGAACCAGTTAAGCCACGCCTCCAGCCCAACCCCTGGGCACACCCCTACCCTCTCCATATATAATGAGCTAGTTCACCTCCACCGACCCTCCCCCTACCCCCAGGTGAGCAAGGGAGTAAGGAAACCTGTTGCTTGTTCTTCCTCCCCTCTGCTGCAGCAGGGCCTCCAATAAAGCCTTGTCTGAATTTTTTGTCCAGCCTCTTATCAGTTCCTGTTGATTAAGGAGCCCACAAAACCTGGTTGGTAACAAAACTGTGTACTATTACTATTTGTTTTGGCCAGTGAGGCTCAGAGGGCTAAAGAACTTGGCTCAGGTCATACTGCTAGTCATTTGTAGAGCCTGAATTCATATATTGGTTCTAGATAGATAGTGAAGTCGCTCAGTCGTGTCCAACTCTTTGTGACCCCATGGACTGTAGCCCAGCAGGCTCCTCTGTCCATGGGATTCTCCAGGATCCCATGGACAGAGTGCGTTGCCATGTCCTTCTCTAGAAGATCTTCCCGACCTGACTCCAAAGTCCAGGACTTTAACTGTTACATACATTTTATACATGAGTTCACAAAAATCAGTGTATGTTCCAACTATTTTATTTTAGAGAAAAAAAAAAAAGTGCTTCTGGGAATTAAACTATAGCTCTTCAGAGTCTTAATCAATTAGGAGTTCCTGTGTTTCTTCAGATATCCCCAAATGTCCTGGTTTTAATTCCTGATTTGCTCGTATACCTTGAATGAGCATCAGTTCACCTTGAAGGAGCATTAGTTTAAGCAGGTACCTGAATGTGCTGGGATTCTGAGTTTCACCTAAAACTTGAGCCTTCCCAGATTTAGGATCATTATTGGAATAAGCCAGATTTTTCCAAACTTAATCAAAATACCCCTTTGTTTCCAGTGATTTCAATGCTTAGCTATTGTTGCTATTCCTTTCATCTTTATTTATAGAACAAACAGAAGGTTTTAGATTACTGTATTTAGAAATGCCATCTGGTAGGCAACTATTGAAAAAAAATAATGTTTTGTTCCTTTCATGTAACTTTGTTTTGTAACTTTCATGGTCTTTTCATCCATTACTTTGAAATGTAATTAAGTTTCAGGATGGTTGTTTGCTTCTTTTTATGGTGGATCTTTTGCCCTTTTGAACTTGGGGGAAGAGTTATCCTTGGGAGATTTTTGTTCATACACTCTTTTAATCTTTGTGGATCTCTTCTTTTTGTTGTTGTTGTTACTCATTTCCTCTCAGCTAATCTATATGCCTTTTGCTGATACCCTTTTGGTAACTTCATTGTTTAAACTCAGAAGAACAGGTAAATAAAAGCAAAAACAAAGTAAAAACAAAAAACCAATAACCAACCCTCCCTTTTTGCAGGGTTTTAAGCCCAATTTGGATCTAAAGATATAAATGGTAGTGTTGGAATTTAGTTTGCTGCTATATATTTAGAAATCCTTAAGAACATATTTATTAGTTTTAAAAAAATAGTTTGAAAAATTAGCCATTTAGAGTAGTATATTTGGTAGTTTCATTTTTTTTTTAATTTTATTTTATTTTTAAACTTTACAGTATTAGTTTTGCCAAGTATCGAAATGAATCCGCCACAGGTATACATGTGTTCCCCATCCTGAACCCTCCTCCCTTCTCCCTCCCCATACCATCCCTCTGGGTCGTCCTGGTGCACCAGCCCCAAGCATCCAGTATCGTGCATCGAACCTGGACTGGCGACTCGTTTCATACATGATATTATACATGTTTCAATGCCATTCTCCCAAATCTTCCCACCCTCTCCCTCTCCCACAGAGTCCATAAGACTGTTCTATACATCAGTGTCTCTTTTGCTGTCTGTTACCATCTTTCTAAATTCCATATATATGCATTAGTATACTGTATTGGTGTTTTTCTTTCTGGCTTACTTCACTCTGTATAATAGGCTCCAGTTTCATCCACCTCATTAGAACTGATTCAAATGTATTCTTTTTAATGGCTGAGTAATACTCCATTGTGTATATGTACCACAGCTTTCTTATCCATTCATCTGCTGATGGGCATCTAGGTTGCTTCCATGTCCTGGCTATTATAAACAGTGCTGCGATGAACATTGGGGTACACGTGTCTCTTTCCCTTCTGGTTTCCTCAGTGTGTATGCCCAGCAGTGGGATTGCTGGATCATAAGGCAGTTCTATTTCCAGTTTTTTAAGGAATCTCCACACTGTTCTCCATAGTGGCTGTACTACTTTGCATTCCCACCAACAGTGTAAGAGGGTTCCCGTTTCTCCACACCCTCTCCAGCAT
>NW_011494897.1:2848061-2848659 GCF_000754665.1 Bison bison bison
GGAGTTGAGCTGTAGGAGTTGCTTGTATATTTTTGAGAATAATTGTTTGTCAGTTGCTTCATTTGCTGTTATTTTCTCCCATTCTGAAGGCTGTCTTTTCACCTTGCTAATAGTTTCCTTTGTTGTGCAGAAGCTTTTAAGTTTAATTAGGTCCCATTTGTTTATTTTTGCTTTTATTTCCAATATTCTGGGAGGTGGGTCTTAGAGGATCCTGCTATGATTTCTGTCGGAGAGTGTTTTGCCTATGTTCTCCTCTAGGAGTTTTATAGTTTCTGGTCTTACGTTGAGATCTTTAATCCATTTTGAGTTTATTTTTGTGTATGGTGTTAGAAAGTGTTCTAGTTTCATTCTTTTACAAGTGGTTGACCAGTTTTCCCAGCACCACTTGTTAAAGAGATTGTCTTTAATCCATTGTATATTCTTGCCTCCTTTGTCAAAGATAAGGTGTCCATATGTGCGTGGATTTATCTCTGGGCTTTCTGTTTTGTTCCATTGATCTATATTTCTGTCTTTGTGCCAGTGCCATACTGTCTTGATGACTGTGGCTTTGTAGTAGAGCCTGAAGTCAGGTAGGTTGATTCCTCCAGTTCCATTCTTT
>NW_011494897.1:2849013-2871774 GCF_000754665.1 Bison bison bison
TTTGTATTTCCATTTGGTAGTTTCAAATGATGACAGTTAAATGGAATCACTTTAGTCATGAAGACAAGACAGTTTTTATATTTGCTTTCATCATTCTAGAGCATCAAATCTTACCCTCTCCATTGGTTGGTTTTTATCTGTTGCATTATTCCAAGGGACAGAGAAACACATACACACACACACACACACACACACACACACATATATAACTGATACATAGTGGACAGAATGTCTCAGCATTAGGTAACTTTGTAAATTTTGTAAGTTAGCAAAGTAAATTCCTTTATACTTTCTCCTTATGTTTTATGAAAGAAAAACTAGAAAACACTTAAAGGTCTTGAATTCTTATTAAACAATAAAACTGAACTTTTAAGAAATGAATGGCTATATGAGATTATAAACTTTAGTATAGTTATCTTCTCAATTCTAGGGACCTTAAATTTTTTCAGTTTAGTGCTTCTGGATATAGATGTGAGGAGTCCTCCTACTTTACCCCACTATTCCTGCTAGATATCCATGGCATACATACATGGGGTCTTTGCAGACCAGGAGGTCAGCGGGGGCATTGTCTATTGGGCTGAGGCAGCATGGTGGGGATGATACATGACTTACTCAAATGTGGACTAAATACAGTCCTGGAGTATGGGCACTTACCTCTCCTGCTGTATTGTTGACAGTCAGAGTGATTCACATCAAAGCAGTGTCTAGGCCTTGGGTGAGGACAGTGGAAGTTTCTGCCTCAAACATAGGCTAGGTGTCAGTCTATGTGACTGGACACTGGAACAGTGTTCTCTGCATTGCCATATGACTCTTCTTTAGGAAAGGGATCATCTCTCTTTTGAGCTCTTTCTGTGATGAGTTTCCATATTTCTAGGCTACTTTCTGGAAACACCTCCTAGTCAACTTCCTCTAAGTCCTTATACTCCTCTTGGGAATCCCTCTATTGATCTTCATAATGTCTGTGGACTCTCCCATCCATTCTTTACTCTTGCATGACAGATCCTGATGGCTCCTCAATTTCAGAGAAAGAGTTATTAGCAATGCCTAGCCAGATACTACTCCCTTGAGGGCAGGGAAGGCTCAGTCTTCAGACTGTCCCATGGGCTGGGGGGGAAGATGATGCATGCCATACATGTATATTTTTTGAGGAAAAAAAAAGGAAAGTAAAAAGAGCAATTTCCCTATTAATACAGTCTGAACGTTTATATCCTGCACATTCATTTAAGAACAGATGAAATATAGATGTAATCATAATAGCATGCAATGAGCAGAGTATTGAAGTGATATTCCAACTTCAGGAGTAACAAGCTATGTAACATTATACAGGCCATTTAGTCTCTTTGGACCAATTTTTCCAGCTATGAAATCAAGGAGTAGGACTTGGTAAGCTCTCAAGTTCTGTGATTCTATGATCATGAAGGAATTTAAATTTGTGACACATGCCACTTCTATAAATATATTTAATTATGCTTTTAATATTATGGCTCAAAACTCTTTATTATACTGCACACACTTTTGTTGAGTAGTGTCAGAAATATCAGCAAATATAATTTTCCTTCTTCCTTGTGTGGCTGATTTTAGTACCTTTAGTCTCTACTTTCTTCCTGATGGTTTCTAAAAACCAGGAAAAAGAGGGTTTAAAGGATCTTTTAAAAAAACAATCAGATCATACCAATCCATCTTTGCAATTTATAAAGTAAGTGCAATTTATTCTGAAGTGAACTACTTTCTAGTTATCTATATATCTCTATCATTGATCAATGGAAAATATTTATGTAAAAGTATGACAATGGATTTTCTATTGTCATATCTATATTTTATTAGAATATACAGAAACTGTAAAATCCTCTTTAATTCATATTCTAAAGGCAAATACCATTCCTTTGTCTAATTATACTTTCAGAGAATTTTTTAACAAAATGCTGGCAAAATGTGAGCCTTTAAGGGAAAATTTTCTTTGTATAGGTTAAAAATGGATACAAGTAAATATATTTAAAAAAAAAACTGAAAGCAGGGTCTTGAAGAGATAGTTGTACTCCTATGTTTATAGTAGTAATATTCAAAATGGTCAAGAGATGGAAGCAGCCCAAATGTCCATCAAGAGATGAGTGAAGACAAAGTAATGTATATAATACAATGGAATATTATTCAGCCTTAAAAAGGAAAGAAATCCTGTTACATGCTATAACATGAGAGGACCTTGAGGACATTACGGTGAGTGAAATAAGCCAGTTACAAGGGGACACATACTCTATGATTTCACATATGAAGTACCTAGAGTGGTCAAATTCATAGAAACAGAGATTAGAATGATGGTTGCCAGGGGCCAGGGCAAGTGAGAAAAGAAGCATTGCTGCTTAAGCGTGCTGTGCTGTGCTAAGTCGCTTCAGTCGTGTCCAACTCTTTGTGACCCCACAGACATAGCCTGCCAGGCCTCTCTGACCATGGACTTCTCCAGGCAAGATTACTGGTGTGGGGTGCCGTTTCCTTCTCCAGGGGATCTTCCCAACCCAGGGATGGAACTTGCAGTTCTTATGTCTCCTGCATTGGCAGGCAGGTTCTTTACCAGTAGCGCCACCTGGGAACCCTTAATGTGTATAGAATTTCACATTTAAAAGATGAGAAAGCTCTGGAGACTTACTTCACAGCAATGTGACTATACTTAGCACTTCTGAACTGTACACTTAAAAATGGGTAAGAGGGTAAATGTTATGTTATGTGCTACTGTCATTATTTAGGTAAATAGATGCAAGGGACAAAACAGGAGTTTTAGGCAGTGATTATTCAGAAAGTTAATTTGGCACTCATTACGTATTTTCATTTGTATGATTTTGTTTCATTTGCCTTCACAGAGTTTAAGAGAATCTAAGAATTTATGTGAAAAGATACATTTTTATTAAACAGTGTTGAAAATCTACAAATCCACACACAATTTCAACTAATTTAGACCAAATTGTCAGTGTTGTGTGGTGAAAGGTGCATTTGGTTTGAGGTACAAAACCTAAATTTAAATAGTTTTCCTCTCAGTCCTGTTACCTGCCGCTGCTAAGTGGCTTAAGTCGTGTCCGACTCTGTGCAACCCCATAGACGGCAGCCCACCAGGCTCCCCCATCCCTGGGATTCTCCAGGCAAGAACACTGGAGTGGGTTGCCATTTCCTTCTCCAACCCTGTTACCTGCTAAACCATAATTTCCTTAGGTGCAAGACCTATTTTACTTGCGAGACCTATTTTACTCATCTTCCTGAGATGCCTAGAATGGAATCCTAAATATTACTTGTTGGAATTGAATTATACTTTTAATTGAGTTATATTTTGAAGAAAAAGTATGAAGGAGGGGTAAAACTCAACAACCCAGTAGAAATATACCTGGTGTTGGTCATATTGGCAGTAGCCAGGAAGAGCCAGAAATGTGGACAACCAGACAAGGCCGAAGCCAGGATCACAATAAAGACCAGTCTCCAGCTTCACTTGGAAAGCAGAACTTTTTGAAAAATCACAAAATGCCTTGTCAAGAAATTCTGTAGTGGGAATAAAGCAAACCTAAGATATGAACCTGAGTGAAAAGAAGAACTAGGTCATAAGGACAAGGAAAAGAATGAGCCATAATCCAGAAAGGGTGGTTCTTAAAATGTGGTATATGTGATTGGAGCACACAGGTCAACCAGCCTGTGAAGATAGGACGTTGTCCTGTGACAAGGCTGTTAAATTGATGGTCATGTTGGAGAGGGGATGGTCATGGTCTCTTTTAAGAGATTGTGATTCAGCTTAAAGTTATGGGCCACCTCAAGTGAAAGGGAGACAAACATACCCCAGTGCACTTTGGGGGTTTTCTGAATCCACCAAACGACTCCCTAGAAAAGTGTGGACCTCAGGTGCTCCATGCTCTTCTGTGTTTACTTATGAGATTAATGTTGACAATATCCATCCTGTTCCCAACAAGCAGGGCTTATGAGAAGCCTCTGCTTAAATCCTCAGCTAAACCTTAGCACTGTCCACCTCGCGCTAGCTACCATATCATCCAGCTTCATTGGTAGGAGAAACATGATTAACTTCTATAGAGATTGTCTCCAGAATTTTTTCATTATATGTACTCTATCACTAAAAAGATTTTAGCATATCTCTTATATTTATGTATGTTATATAATGTATTATTTAGTACTACAGTATATGCATATGCAACATAAATGTAGAAATCTGAAAGCTTGGGATAAAAATAAGATATAAACAATTTTAATATCTTCTTTCTGCAATCCAAAGGACTATCCTGTAAACTCTTGAGATCAAGTTACCCTATTTAGAAAACTCTTTTTCTGGAAGATGATACTTGCATATCTGAGCATAGCAAGAACAAGGAAATGAGGTCATTTTTATGGGAATGCTTCATTTTAAGAAAGCGTGATATACATCTTCAAGTCTATATATATCAGACAAATTAAATACGGTATAATTTGTATTTCAATGAGTGTCTATTTCTTTGACCTTTTGGAAGACACATTGGGTTTTTTCCATCTTTCTCTTCCCAGTGCCTCGATAGTAAAAAGATTCCTCACAATTCTTTCTTTCAAAGGTGCTTTTACATCTAATATAAAGTTTGCTTTTACAAAAGGAGTTTTCAAAACACTCTTCAGGAACACTCTCTATTTATTTCCCTGTTTATTCCTGGAGACAACCAGTCTGTCCTACTCTTTTCATCGTGTTGAACAGGAAGAGTTCTCCCGATGTGCTGTGCCCACGCTGCGCCCCTTCCCCTTTTCCCCTTCTAATCTCTCAGCCAGGGATATCTCTCCCCTCCTTTACTTGCTCATTCATTCTTCAAATCTCAAATCTATCTTCTCTTCCTTTGTCTGATCCTTATGGAGCCCAAATGCCCCACCTACCTGCTCCTCTGGTACGCATGGCCACCACAAACCCCACATTTACACATTTGACCATTTACTTTCCTGTCTCCCACTTCCCACTCCCCCATGATGGCCCTAAAATACCAATGAAAATAAAGATCTTGTCTAGCCTGGTTGCTGTGTGATCACCGGAGCCTTCGAAAACAGACGAGGAAGGCAAAAGACCCGGTGGATGGATGATGCAGAAGGGATGATGCAAACCTTGAGAATGACTTGACTCCCCGTTGCTGGCTTTCAAGCTGGAGGCAGGGGACTGTAAGCCAGAGAATGCAGGCAGCCACCAGAATGTGAAAATAGCTGACAAGAAACTGGGAAACTCAGTCTTACAAACACGTGGAACTGAACTCTGCCCCACAGCCTGAATGAGCTTCAAAGTAGGTTTATCCTCAAAACCTTGAGAAAACCTTGATTTTTGAATCATAGAGCAAAGAGCCAGCTGAGCCATGCTGTGCCTAGACTTCTGACTTAATAAATGGCTGTAATTTTTAAGTCAAAAAATAAAGAGCTTCCATTTAATGTTGCCACTGTGCTAAAACCTGTGAAATGATTCTTCACTTGAAGGCAGGCTGCAGTTGTGTATTTGTGTGTATGTGCGCGCGTGTGGGCATGTGCACACGCATCCGCACATGTGGGGATAGAACTGTTGTTTAAGTTTTTCTCCCATTCTCCCCATTAGTTTATATTTACGCAATTATTATAGAATGTGTAATAGACAAAGGATGTTCGCAAATATCATTCACTACAGCTGTGTCATTAGGAAAAGCACAAGAGAGAAATAAGCAATCTACTTAATAATTTCCATTTTTAAAAACACTGAACACTAGCTTTTGGAACTTTCACTGGCAAAAATCACAACTTCTTGCTTCAATTTGCAACAGTGATGGTCTTTGAAAAACTGTTTATCCGGGTAGTTTATTTCTTTCTTCTAACAATTTGTATATTCTTCTTACTAGCATGGAAGTCTAAATGGAAAAACATTAATAATATTCTGTTTATGAACACAAGTGGGTTGACTCTAATAAAAATATTGATTCATGTCTTCCTTCTCTGTGAGAAATGCCACCCATAAAGTTAGCTGGCACTTGCTTCTAATAATAATATAATTTCATGAAAGCCAGAAAAAAGTACATACCTTCCACTTGCAAAAGTGTGAATTATTTATTTTTCTTAACAAAAAAAATATAAAGCACATCAGTGTTCAACGTTAGCTGAAAACAATTTAGCAGCAAATTTTAACTAGACTATGAAAGACATCAAAAAGGCTTGTCATAACATAGACTGTAAGAATGTATATCCCTTTCTATAGAGCACAAACATAAAATTTTAAATCTAAAATTTAAAAGATAAAGAATAACCAGCTTTCCTTGTTTATTTCCTGTTTTAAAAAAAGATTCACATATGCTATATAGATTTAAATCTTCCTCTTCTCCACGAAAAGTATCCCATTTATGTCGGTTTTTTACATCATGCAGGTGGAGTTGATAGACAAAAAAGTGTGCTTCATGGTTATGAAAATCATCACATATACTAACAATTCCCATCACTTACCTCTCTAGTCAGAGAACATTTCTGCTCAGTCACATGGTTAACATCTGGAAACCACTTGGGGTAATAGCTACCACCAATTTGTTGCTTATTCAGGGAAAACTTGGTAGAATGGGGCTAGAGAAAGTAAATTCCGAGTTTCCTTCAACACACACACACACAGACTCAAATCTCATCATCGTCTTTAAGCCATTCGTTAGACCAGAAAAAAGACTGAACTATCAATAAATATATTCCTTGTCTTAAAACAAACTTCCAGAAAGCATAAAGACATACTGCAAATGAAATGTCTTGATTACTTCAGTTCACACAGGTCGTGATTTTTCATTTTGACCCATGGCCCTGGTCATAAACACAAGGTACATGCAGTTTTTCTTATAAGCTGTGCATTGTGCAAAGCGCTAAGCTTCCCTCATCACATCATTCAGGGGCTTGTTCATTTCTGAGTTAGGAAAAGAAGAAAACCAGGGAGTGTGGTATTAAAACATCAGCCAGACTCTTTGTACCTAATGGCAGCCATTTCTTAACTGTGTCCCACTGATCTCCAAGGCATTTTCAATAGGATCAATTCAAGAAGCCTCTCTAGGGATTTCATTTCAAAGATTCACATGATCTAAAGAAGAAAGAAAGAAAAGACACCCAAGTCCTGTAAAGAAACAAGTATTTTTTCCCCGCTTTTCTATAGTGGTCCATGTCACAAGTTAGAAAAAAGGTTTCTCTTTATATTCAAGGGTTATGCTAATCATGCCAATAATTTGAGGATCCGAATCTTAAAATGAAGTCCTTTGAAGAGAGAACTTTAATTTATGGCTATGGCTGTTGTTCTCTAAGGCTGTCGTTGTTTATAATTATTTTCTTTCTTAACCTGTGGTTGACTAAATCCAGTCCTCAAAAGATGTCACCACATGCCACATGGCTACAGCCCAAGCTGCTCTGCTCAGCTGTCTTGACTACCTCCTACATTGTTTGAAAAAAAGTGCTTTATTTATCCCTAAGAAGGTTTTTGTCTGGCCTGGCTGTTTTGCTGTTGATTCACTTAAGCTCATTTAAGCCTTTTGGTTATTTTGTGCCTAGTCCAGTGAAGTTGCATTGTGATGGCTGTCATTTGAACTCAAGTAGAGGAAAAAAATCTCATACTAAGTGATACAAAATCAGGGATTACTCACATATCCATGTGTCTCATTAATTTAAAATTATCTAGTATTCACCACTTCTCAAAATAAAATCAGAGTCTTTTAAATATATATATATATATGTATATACACACACACATATATTATTATAATATATATTATAGTATATAATGACATATATATGTGTGTGCGTGTGTGTGTATATACATATATATATATGTATATGTATATATAGTCTTCTCTTCCAAAGTTTAGCCAAGTTAGGTGGTAATGGTTTAGTCGCTGTTTTGTCTTACTCTTGTGACCCCATGGACTGTAGCCTGCCAGGCTCCACTGTCCATGAGATTTCCCAGGCAAGAATACTTGGGTGGGTTGCCATTTCCTTCTCCAGGGGATCTTTGCAACCCAGAGATCGAACCTGTGTTTCTTGCGTGTCCTGCATGGACAGGTGGATTCTTTATCACTAGCACCACCTGGGAATAACCTCACCAGAACACCGGCAGGCAGTCATTTTTTAGATTATGTCCTATACCTCATCTCCAATTCCAGAGAGTAACCCAGTCCTGACCCATTATGATTTCCCAATCTACCCTCACCTCCATCCTGAAAATCACTACCTAAATTCAGGTAGTCTTTGTCTCTCCCTAGTCTATTAAAAAGGACCAATGAGTCTCTCCCTATAGCCTCTTTCAATCTACCCAATCAGTGTCCTTTAAGTTATTTCTATGTTGCCAGAGCTACCTTGTTACATACATGACCATGTCACTCCTTTATTTAGAAAGAAGAATCAGCTCTGATCTGAGATGTTTCTAAGAGTTAGCTTGTCGTTTGTGTCTTCCCAAGTTAAAATATGGTCTGTGTATAAAGGCTGGTTGGGATGACCGGGGTATAACTTTTGGCCATGTGGTTTTTACTTGAGAGATTGTTCTTATTTTCTTCTGTTGTTCAAAGTTCCAAGTGACATATGTAAAACCATTTCTTCCTCTTTCCAGATGCAGTTCCCTCTGCTCTAAAACAGGTTTCTCCATGTAACTGGTCGCATCCTAGACCCATTTGCCTGCTGTTGCAGTTTCCTTGTACCTCAAGGAAGCCATGTTAAATGATGGAATTTGGGTTTCAGTGAGTTCTCTTAAAGATGCCTCATTTATTTCCATAGAATAATCTTTTCACTTGGCATAAAAGTTAATGTCACTTTTATAAGTGCTTGCTGAAATGTCCAGTGTGCTGGCTTTCCACCTGGAATAAAATTAGGATTAGGATTAAAAGGACTCACTACATTGAAGAAGGCCCTGGATTTTTAAAATTATCTTAGAAGATTTCCTATTGTTATTTTGCATTAAACATGTGCAAACTAAGCTATGAAGCCAATTAAAGTTGCTTCTGATTGACTGCACATAAACATTCTTATTCACTATCAGTGCCAGCTTGAGCATTGTCCAAGTCTTAACGCATGGATCTCCCCACTCCAGCCACCACCAATCATAGCTGGGAGAATATGATCATATTTTTCAAGCCTTGTATAGGATTTGTAAAGGCTCTTCTACTCTACCTCTCAGTGTAAAGTATTATTTCATAGAAGACTGAAAGCTTGATTTTGTGTTGATTTTTAAGCCTTTCACACAACATAAATATAAAAAGCTTTATCTGAGTTTACTTGTACTGTCTCACTCAAGATGGATCTTAAAAATGCTTTAAGAATCTCCTCCTTGTTCATCACATGTTAGGGTGTGTGTGAGAGCAGGAAAAAAAAAAAAAAAAGCCAAGGATTAAGTTTGTTTATCTTAAAATTTTTAGCTTGTCGTCAATCATTTCATTTTAATGTGCTACATCATGCTACAGTAATTGTTTTAACCCATTTTCTGCTGACCATACCAAACCTTCTGTGAAATCAATTTAAAGTTGTTCCTTTTGAAACTTCTCTCCAAAAAACAAGGAAAATATAGCTTTGAAGTGATTATAGGAATAATCACAGTAAAATCCAACTATTTAAGTACAGTTTGAACTTATATTTTTCTCTACTGGCTCACAATTTCTAGCATATTTGTCATGCAAGGCACTAGGTTATATATATATTTTGCAGGATATAAAAACACCCAGATTAAACGGGTCAATCAGTTCATTAACCAGTTAACTAACTTCCTACCTCACTTCTTCTCTATTTACATAGCTGTTTATATTTGTTTACGGGAGCCAAACATGATATCCTGAAAATCATTCTCATAAGCTATTTACTCCACATAATAGAAGTTTTGTGATACAAAATCACACAATTATAATGTTCTTTTAAAAACACACACACAACCCTTCCCCCATCTAAAAGAAAAGTTATAAATTTAGGCCAATATAAACTTGTCAGAGTTCTCGCTCTCAATTTCACACCAGGGCGTGGTGCTGCACAGCTGGGGAGCTGAGCTAATAAGTGTTGAAAAATGAAAAATGCTGCTTTATGGCATCACATAAACTGGCAAAAAGAATACTTTTACCTCCACCCCATTTTTGACAAACAAATGGCAAAATGTAGATGCTGTAAGAATGAAATTTTATGGTATTAGACCCATGGGACAAACAGAACGGTCTTGTGGGATTTTCTTTTTATTGAATACTATATGTAATAAGAAGTGTCATAACATTTATAAAATCTAATCACTTTTGTTCCATTTTTGAACCCCAAAGGGGTCATTTCTAGGAAAGCTGTTGGAAACACTGAATAATGATCTATTTATCCAGTAGTGAAACAGGATTATCCCTTTTACAAGGAGACTGAGTTTTCCCTAACAATGTAAATGCTATAATATGAATGCACACATTGAGGTTTTTAAGGAACACCAGGTACAACAAACATTTATCAAACACCTATAATGGCATTCAGAAAGTAAGGCTGAGTCCTCTTATGTAATTTACATTCGATACTGAAATCAGGACGCAGTTGATCTTCTTGGGTTGATTTTGTTTCCTGTCTGCTGGTCATTCACTCATTCTCACTCATCAGGCATTCCTTCAGCACTCAATCTGCAAACATCTAGTGCAGGCTTACCATGTCCAAGTGCATAAGCCTACTTGAATGTCTAAAGTCACAAGAATGACACCATTAAAGCAAGATGACCCACATTTATCATGAGCAGAAATCCCTTTATGCAGGAGCTAGGAACCCACCTGACAGAGCCAGAACAGGGTTAGCAAGGAAAGAGCCAAGAGCATGCACAGTCAGGGTACATTCCATCCCCATAGAGAAACTCTGGACTTCACTGAAGGGAGGCGACAGAGCAACTCAGGACCCTCCTCTAAGGCTTCTAGATATTGCTGGGGTCCAGTAGCTGGGAATTTCCAATTATATTTAAATAACTATGATTATCTATTTTATATATACCTTCCCTGATTTTCCATAGCTAGAAATATAATGTCTCTCCTCTAAACTTGCTAAAATTGTATCTGAAACCTTCTTAAAGAAGTTACTAGCATTTACCTTATATTATAGATATGTATACTTCTTGTCTCCCTACAAAATGTAAACTCCTAAGGGTAGGACTAAAGTTTGATATATCCTTTACTCATCCACAGTATTCAGCACAGTGCATTCTGAATATTCTATCATTTGGTTGAATAAGTATCTTCAATGGAGTCAAACATACATAATCGAATATAGCATCAGATAATACTACAGTAGTAAATAAAGGCAAAAATATAATACTAATTGAGAAAACTAAAAAGCATGACTACTATTGGGAGGAATACCATTCAGGCATTCTAAATCATGTGCTAACTAATAAGTAATAGGACAAATGAGGGAACTCTGACTATAGTTTTTAAAATGTAGAAATACATGAATAAGTCACTGAAAAGTGACTTTCCCCAAATTCCCCAAAGATTTTGAATATACTTTATAGGACATAGCCAAAGACTATAGTTATATGTGCAGTCATATTATCATTTTTATGTTTCATAATTTAATAAAATGCATCACTGGAGTATTTCCTCACAAACAAATGCAAATTCTGAAATTCAGATGATTTCCAGGAACCATTTCCCCATCACTGTTATTAATCTCAGTGTTACTACTACAAGTTATTACTGAATCTACAATTACATACACTGAAATGGTAAAAACAAGAAGGATTTTAGTCAATTGTAGTAGGTTCTAACTATTAAGTAGGTGGCATTGAAATGTATTTTTTTCTTATCACCCTGCTTTATACTCCAGGCTATAGAGAGGAACCATAAGTTCTCTAAGAATATAGACTTGTCAATTATCTTTGTTTTAGTGCTCAGAATATAGCTGGCAACCTACCAGTGCTATTGACAGTTTGTCTTCCCTGGTGGCTCAGCTGTAAAGAATCTGCCTGCAGTCCAGGAGATGCTAGTTCGATCTCTGGGTTGGGAAGCCCTGGAGAAGGAAGTGGCAACTGTTGCAGTATTTTTGCCTAAAAAATTCCATGAACAGAGAAGCCTGGTGGGCTACATACAGTCCATGGGGCCGTAGAGAGTTGGACACAACGGATCAATTAAACACAGCAGTAACAAGTGTAAAAGACATAGAAGAAGGACTAGAAGTAAAGACAATGAGTCCACCTTTGCCCAGGTTATTTGGGGTGTCAGCAGCAGTTGGTGACTGTTGGAAATACGTGTCTAAAGCTTAGACTGAGGGTGGAAGTAAACTTTGGGAGTCATTAGTATCAAGGAATCAGATAAGACCATGGGAATTGAAGAAATTACTGTTAAAGAAAATTGGTAGTAGGAGGGAAGAGAAACTAGGAAAAAACACTTGTTAAAGACCCATATTTAAAATTATCAACCTAGAATTCTATGGCTAGGTAATGTATTCTTCAAAATGAAAGATAACTAAAAAATTTTCATACGAACAAAATTTGAGGATTTGTCTTCAAACAGATACGCTTCATGCCAATGGAAGTACTCTGGAAGAAGAGAAACTACATCAGATGGAAATCTATATACAAGGAGAAATGAAAAGGAAAAGGTAAATATGTGGATAATTTTAAAAGATGGTATTTTCCGTCTATTAATTCCTTGAAAAAACAACTGATTGCATATATGTAACACTACTGAACTATACACTTAAAAACAGATAAGATGATCAATTTTATATGTGCTTTTTACCACAACAAAAAGAAGAAAATAACTACCTAATGAAAAAATTATAATATTGTACTATGGGGATTGTAATATATGTAGATGTAAAAATTTGTAACAACAATATCATAAAGGACAGGGCTGCATGTGGAAAAAAAAAAAAAAAAGACTAGGCCAGGGAAGAGAAATCAGTGAAAAGTTCTCAGGAGGAATCATGAAGGTAGAAGGAAATATGGAGGAATGTCATGAAAGCAAAGAAGACAATTATTTTGAGACAGTTATTTAGGTAAACACCTGTGGGTGCTATAGAATGAAAATGAGGCCATTGGATTTAATAGTTAGGAGGGAGGTGACCAGCAACATTTTTTTTTTCTGTTTTATTGCAATATAGTTGACCTATAGCACCATATAAGTTTAGGGTATACAGCATAATGACCTGACTTACGTGTATTGTAAAATAATTATCACAATAAGTTTAGTTAACATACATCACCTTATATAGATACAAGACGTTTTTCCCTTATGGTAAGAACTTTTAGGATTTACTCTCCCAGCAACTTTTAAATATACCCCACAGCAGAGTTAACTATAGTCATCGTGTCGTATGTTACATCCCCAGTACTTATTCATAACTCAAAGCTGGTACCTTTTGGACCACCGTCACTCAATTCCCTCACTGCTCATAACTCTGGTAACCACAAGTCTAATCTCTGTTTCTGTGTGTGTGTTTGTTTTTAGATTCCACACATGAGTGAGATAATACAGTGTTTGTCTTTCTCTGTCTGACTTATTTCACTTCATACCATGTCTTGAAGGTCCATCCCTGTTATCACAAATGGCAGGCTTTCCTTCCTTTTAGTGGTTGAATAGTATTCTAATGTACGCTTATACATTTCGGAGAGCATTTTCCATGAAGCAGTGAGGCTAGGCATCAGGTCGCTCAGGTTGGGAATCTGGACTGGAAAAGTGAGCACAGCCAGTGTCGTCTTTAAAAAGTTTACTTGTCAAATCCAGAAGGAGACAAAGCTTTAAAAAGGGGTATTTGAAAATATGGGGGTGGTTTGAGCATATTATACAAGTTGACAAGAGATGCCAGGAGAGGGAGAACAATGCTTGGACAAGAATTCAAAAAAGATGGAAGAGGAAGGGAACAAGAGCCTCATAGAGTAGCAATGCTCTTCCTGGAAGACTGGAAAGGAGCATAGGCACGTTGGAGCGTGGGGATCGTTAAACTGCGCATGACCATACCTTATAATGGCCATTTTCTAAGAATGAAAAGAATAGGACTTAAGAAAATCTGTAAAGGAAAGGAAAAGGTAGCTGTGTAAGAATGGGGGAGAATTACTAAGTAGTCATAAATGCATATAGAAAATTTAAAGGAGCTGATATACATTGTCATCAAATTTGTACCCGTAGCTACTGAAAAGAAACCAAAGAAATGGAATGACATATTAATCTTGTGTGGGAGTTGGCAAGGCAGAGGGTCAAGAGGAGATGGGACTATCGATTGAACTGATGAGACTGTCATACTGTATAAGGTAAGTAGGGACAGCATCAAGCTGAGAAAGGGCAGGTAGACTGGGAAGATAATGAGAGGATAAAGCCCACAGATCCCAGCAAGGTCTCTGAGCCAGTTTAGTGAGAATGAGGGACCGAGAAAGATGGAAGGACAGGCAGTTACATGTAATTAAGGACTTTGAGAGTTAAGTATTTCAGAGGTGGAATATTATTATGTGGAGTAAAGTAGTGTGAGAAGACTCCCTGAGGAAGTAAGACTGAGCAGGATCTTTAAGAATGAGTAGAGGGTTTTTTTTTTGTTTGTTGTTTTGACACAACAGTGGGGAAGAGGGAGGACATTCTGTGCTTAAAATCCAAGAACTGGGGGCAGGCTGAAAGGGTCATCATGCTTCCCCCAGCTAGAAAGGCCCACTGCTGTCCTGGAGTTTACAAGAACAAGCCAGACTGAGAGATACATTGAATTACAGAAGAGTTTGAAAACCCATTATGGGATTAGCACTTTGATCTAGTGGACAATTGGGAACCATAACAAAATATTAAGCAAAGAAATGCCGTGAAGCGAGTAATGTTTTAGGCACATATGCCTGGACGGAGACTGTGGAAGGGATCTCAGAGGGGAGGTGTGCGTGCCTAAGGGTGTCCTTGAGCAGGCCCAGGAGACAGAAGCTGGAACCATGACATGAAAGGGGGTGGCTTCAGTCAAGAAGTGAAAGGATTTGGTGACAAACTAGAGGCAGGGAACATATGGAAGAAAGATTTCAAGTGGTCCTCAAGTTCCTGGGCCAGGACACCAGAAAATAGCCCTACAGCTGAGGGATCTCAGGAAACTGGAAAGGAGGGCGGCGTGGAGATGCAGAGAGGGGGGCATGTGTACATAGGAGAGTTTTCCATCCAGGAAGACCTGCCCCAGTGCTTCTTGTTTGTGCTGTGAAAAAATAAGGTCCTTCTGAAGCCACTGGATGTCAAAGGCTCATAAGCATAGCTATCATCATGTTATTTGCTTTATTAAAACTGACGTGTCATGGAGCAGTGCCCTGTTGAGAGGTGGCAGTAGCAGGCATCAGCCTGGCATGAAGGAGTCAGAAGTTGGGTGGCTCCTTTCGTCACTTGGAGCAAAGACTTCTGGTGAACAGGCTCTGTTAATGATGGCCGCATTCCAATTAAAAAACCTTTAAGGGAGGATTATATGAAAAAGACTGTTTAATCACACCTTGAGTTTTTTCAGTCACAGCTGCACACGGATAGTGAACACCATGCTGGGAGCA
This sequence comes from Bison bison bison, assembly GCF_000754665.1. NCBI lineage: Eukaryota > Metazoa > Chordata > Mammalia > Artiodactyla > Bovidae > Bison > Bison bison. The sequence goes on from NW_011494897.1 coordinate 2,864,459, forward strand.
CTACCTTTGATTGAAAAGCATAAAATTTTTACAGGTTTTTTTTTTCCTACTAAGTTAAAATTTGAGGGTCTCTTCTGTGTTATTCTTTGGGTAATAATCTAGGACAAAATAGTCAAAAATGTATAAATGAGCCCAGTTAAAAATATGTTTTAAAATATCATCTTTGATGGTCCCTAGTTATTTAGGTTGTGGAAAAATATGGATTAATGAATATTTTAAATAAACTTTACCATGTAATAAATGCAAAACTGGGCTAGATAGATCAGTAGTAACTGAGAGTAATGAAAATATTTCTGGAAATGGTTGTTTGATGGCAGAAATATGACAGTATTTTATTATATTTTTGAAATTCATCTTTTCTAATATATTTCCTTTAAGTTCTTTTTTTTTTTTTTAAATAGACTGTGTCTTTTAATAGCATGCTGTTTTATAATTACAGGGAAGTATGCTACACAGGGGAAAAAAGTCCCTCAACTCTTAACTAGATTTTGTTCTCATTATTGAACCATCAAGAGTGAAAATAAATGTTGCCCGGTAATGACTTTGTTTTTTCCATGTGGAATGTGATTAGTAGAATTTTCTCCCCATATAGAGTGCAATTTATAAAATTTTTAATTTAGTTCTAGATTTAGAATGTGATTCTTCAGTAAATTCTAAACCCATTGAAACACCTTTTCTAATTCTTTATGGAATAAGCAGTAAGAGTGGTGGATTAGTTCTCTAGGGCTATTCTAAGAAATTATCATAAACTGAATTGCATAAGAAGAAGACTTAAGTATATTCCCTCACAGTTCTGAAGGCCTGAGGTCTGACACTGAAGTGTCGGTAGGGTCACCCTCATTCCTAAGACTCTAGGGAGTCATTCTTTCTTGATTCTTCCAGCATCTGGTAGCTCCTACCGTCCTTGGTGAGTCATGGCCTTCATTTCTGTTTCTTTGTCTCTGGGTCTGAATCTCCCTTTCCTTTCTTTTATAAGGACCTCAGTCATTGGATTCCAAAATCTAGTATTTTATCTCAAGATCCTTAACTAGTTATATCTGTAAGACCCTTTTTCCAAATAAACTAATATTCTGAAGTTTTGGATAGACATTAATTTGGGAGGGATAATATTCAACCCATGATAAGTGCTAATAGTCATGTCTCAGGCTTGCATTATTTCACGTCTTAAAAGTGGTCAGCCAGACCACCTGTAGCGGGGAGGGCCTGCCGGGATGAGTGGCCAAAAATGTGGAGGCCTCAGGATATAGCGCGGGAAGTGATCTGGCAGTCAAGCCATCCCTTGGGCCTTGCACGTTCCATGATGGAATGTGGATGGGCTACAGCATCCTTGGTCTTGTGAAAGTCTTCCAAGGTCTCCTGACTCTTCCCTACACGGGCACATAGTCAGCAGCTTCTGCTCTGATGTCTAAACCTAATTCATGACATACTGGGTTAGACCAAGAAGAAAATAATGGAGCAGACCAGTCTAGTTATCTAGGCAAGGCTATCATTTCTTAATGAATATTGCTAGTAGCATCTTGCATGTATAGTCGATTAATTGTGTCCAACTCTTTGAGATTCTTTGGACTGTAGTCCACCAGGCTCCTCTGTTCGTGGACTTTTTCAGGCAAGAATACTGGAGTGGGTTGCTGTTGCCTCCTCCAGGGGGTCTTCCTGACCCAGGGATCAAACCTCCATCTCCTGTGTTTCCTGCATTGCAGGCAGATTCTTTACCTGCTGAGCCATCAGGTAGCCTCTTAACACTTGTATGAAATGCATTTTCTCTTTGAGACTCACACAGGTCACTGAGGTAGGTGGCTGAAGCAGGAGACACAGACTTGGGAAAGACCATATTGCTCAAGTGAGTTCAGCAAGTGTTTTATTAAGCATGTGTTCGATTCTAGGCTCCGGCCAGGATGTCCCTAAAGTAGAATAGAGCGGGTTTGCTGGTCACTGGTCCAGTGCTGTACATTATATATCAAACATGTTGTGCATTAGTGGTCATCAAATAGAGGTTCTGGGCCTGGAATCTCAGTTCCTCCATTTACCTCTCTGAGACTCAGATATTATACATGCAGAATGAGAAGTAAAAGAACTCCTTCATAGGCTTGTGGTAAAGAGTCCATCAGTTTATATGAGTAAAGTATTTAGAACAGTGCCTGACACATAGCAAGTGTTTAATAATGTTCAATTACTCTTACTGCTTTATGCAAGGTACTTAAATTGAACAAGTGTTTATATAATCCTCAACTTCAGGGAGATTATTGTTATTAATACAAACTTACTTACATGGTACTTATAGCTTGGTAGAATCTTCTTCCAATTCTTTCAAAACCCCTTCAATTTAGTTGATATAGTTGTAGGCTAGAAAAATGGACTTGCGTGAAGTTAGGTGACTTGTTTAGTACAGCAAGTTAATGGCAGAGGTGTGCACTCAAATCTATATGATCTATTGGCCACACCTTAAATATTAAAAAGAGGGGAAAAATGTTGGTGGATATTCAGTAACTCTATTCCAGGCTTCAGTGATACGGTAAATTGAACTGAGAGGCATCCTGTGGAATGGAAAATATACTGGTTTAAAATTCAGAAAACTTGCATTTTAGCCTCTTCTCTGCCATTTGAGCCTGAAAATGATGTTCATGCTTTTGCAAAGTATCCTCACTATTCATGAGATAAATTCTCACCCCTCAAGTCCATGTAATATATTTCAAGTAGTAGAGCTTTGAGTTGTAACAGGCAAATCCCTTTTTTGTTTGCTTAGTTTGTATTTCCTGGAAAATGACAAGAGTCTAGCTCAAGAAGCAAATGTGTTTGTATAACATGTTGGTTGCCATGCATTCTGGAGATGATCCCATGCACTGCTGTTGATGCAACAAGGAGGGGGCTGTTCAGTATTGGTGCTATGAACGTTTAATGCAACTGGACTTGGACAGGTGCCTGAACCACACCAACCATCATATTTATTTTGCTGTTAAACAGTTCAAACAAATTCACTTGAAGGGCTTTGAACTTTCTTGATAGTGAATAACTGAACATTTCATTTTATGTATGTGATGATATTCCTGCTGAAAGCTACTTTTGTTGCATATTTTTTGAGAGATCTTTTACTTTTGTCAATTTTATGTTTAGGATTTGCTTTGAAAAGTTATCCTACTTTGTTGAGGGAGAGAAAAATCCTTTTATTCTTTTCTTAACCTTATCATGGGATTTTAATCAATGTTCAAGGTGATCCCTCGGAAGAATGATACACTTTGTTTTTTCCCTGAGTTTGTTCACCAGATCTAGTGACTAGGATCTGTCTTATTCCCATGACTCTGCCATATGACATACCCTTCCATATGACCTGCAGGAAATTCTCCCATGAGAGACTAGCATTATGCCCAGCATGTAGCGGGCATTCAGAATGTGCTTGATAAACACTTGACGTGTGTGTCCATCTCACTAACACAGATAGTTCTGGGTCTTAGCTTCCTTTTAAACTAACCTGTTCCCCTGACTACAAAGATCATGGTCCTCATGTCTTTTGGGGAACAAGCAGAGCATTAGGAAGCTGTCTCAGAAAGACATATCTAACATTATATTCCTCTTGTTGATGACAACTTGGTGTCACAACTAGCTCTGCCTTGTCTTAATCTGCAAAGAAAGTGAATGGACCGCATCCTTCCTCTTCCAAAAGGACTGAAGTGTAAAGTAGGCTTCCCTGTAGCTCAAATGGTAAAGAATCTGCCTGCAGTACAGGAGACTTGGGTTCAACCCCTGGTTCAGGAAGATCCTCTGGAGAAGGGAATGGCAATCCACTCCAGTATTCTTTCCTGGAGAAACCCATGGACAGAGAATCTTAGCAGGCTACAGTCCGTGGGATTGCAGAGTCAGACATGACTCAGTGACTAACACACACAAATGTAAAGTGCTTGTCATCACCTACTCTGACTGTACAATTATTCTACACCTAAGGGAGTGACTTTTCCCAACCCCAAGGAAACCAGATTTTGTATAAGACAATGACTTCAGGCTGGTGAGAATGACTTGGTCTGGAGTCTGTACTTCCATATTTCTTTGATTCTGAGAAGTCTCATATATCCTGGGCTGGCATCAAGGCATGTAAGAAATTCCTTGCTTCCATTTTCTAGAGTGTCCACAAAGAATATGTTAATTTATGCTCCCTTAAATTTATATTTTTATTTATGCCCTATATGGAATCTTCAGTTCCACTTGGATATCTACTCCATTATCTAAACTTCCCTATAACTCTGAGACTTCCCCCACACTGAGAACGCAGGTCTCCTGGGTGACAGCTCATACTAAGATCAAGCAGAGCCACCAGCTCCGAGAATGACATCTCTGGCTGGGGTGTAGTGGGTTTGAGAGCAGCTAAACTTCTGTTGTTGTTGTTGTTCAGTCACTAAGTTGTGTCCGACTCTTGCAACTCCATAGACTGTAGCCTGCCAGGCTGCTCTGTCTGTGGGATTTCCCAGGCAAGCATGCTGGAGTGGATTGCAGTTTCCTTCTCCAAGGGATCTTCCCAACCCAGGTTTCCTGCATTGTAGGCAAATTCTTTACCCATTGTGCCACCAGGGAAGCTTGTAGCTAAGCTACTATTATTCAGGAAAAGACTATCAAATTATATCTTCACAATGGCTTTAATTACTGAGAGTCAGAGACACACAGCATTCATATTTTCTCAGTTGGAAGTCTTCTTTTTATGGCAATACAATCATCTCTTTCTTTGAACTCCTTAGAACCCCGTTCTTTATCACTTGTTCTTGTCAAGCAGTTTAGCCTAGTGGCTAAGTGTGCAGACTTTAGAACCACATTGCCTGGGTTTGAATCCAAGCTCTACCATTTACTAATTGTGTGACCATAGGGAGATTACTAATTTGTTTAGGTGTATCAGTTTTCTTATCTGTAAAATGGACCTAATAAGAACACCTAATCAATAGGAACTAATAAGAGTATTGAATAAATCTATATAAAACATGCTTAAAAGAAAACCTGGCATTTTTCAAGTACTCAGTACATTGTAGTCATTTTTAGTTGTGGTCCCCTTACCCCATACCTCTACAATAAGATCCCTACTGTCAAATTAGGACAAATATGCAGTCTTGGGATTCAGAATGGATTCTAAACAAAACAAACTAAGAAGCAAAAGGAAAGATTAGGTCTCAAGAAATTTCAAAATAGAAACTATCCTTCATGGCCCTGATAGTTACTAGAAATGGAAAAGGGCGAGGAATTGACGTTCCTCTTGGGCAGTGGTTCTCAAACTTTTCATGCTCAGAATCTCTTGGTGAGCTTATGAAAATATGGGAGATTCAATAGGTTTGAAGTGGAGCCCAATACAGTGAGTTTAAACAAAGTCCCAAAAGAGTGAATGATGTAAACAGTCTACCAATTGCATTTTGGAAAACTCTTCTTGATATTGGTAAGTTACTACCACCTTTCTCTCTCATGTACCTTCATTCATTCAATATATGTTTTGAGCACTTGCTCTGTGAAAAAAAAATGTCTTGGTGCTTTGAGGGATCCAAGATGAGTTAAAAACTACTTCTGTTTTTTTCAAGAAACCGAAAATATACTAAGGAAGCTATGTCCCATAAAGATATTTTAATTTTGAAAGGAAATATTAATAAAAATACTCCATATTGTTTGCAGCTGAGCAGTGTAATTAGCTGGTTGAACTTGTTAGTTGGATGAACATAAAAACTGTCTCTCTAAACTCCAAAGGGACACATCCATGAATCTTAATTTAAGACTATGAATCATAATATATTAAGAAAATGGGCCTTGAATAAACCATACAACCCAGGAGGTTCTCTATGGTAGAAATATGAAGATATAACTATGGAAGGTTTAGACAAATACTTACAAAAGTTGACTCTAAATTGTTAATTAATTTCTTTCTTTCTTCAGTTTTTACCTTGAGCCTTTATTTGCTCTCAGTTTGAAGCCACTTTTCAACTGTGTCTTTAAACTCAAAAACTTCTCCTGAGAAGGAGACACTGCCATGTCCAACGTGTCACTGTCTAGGAAGTGAGACAAGCTGTTTTGGTATCCTCATTATAAAGATTGCAACAGAATCGGAAAATTTATTAAGCTTTTAAATTTTCTTCTGCTCTTAGACTCCCAGCTCTTTGATGACAGTCTTATTCACCTGCTCAGGGGCAAGTCACTGAGAATTTCAGTCCCTGGTTCTAACGTGTGCAGTGTGCTGTTGACATTTTGCCAATAGGGGTCACAGGCAGGACCTAATTTAATTTTGGACCTTCAAATGGAAATTCGGAGACCTACGTGAGTTATCCAAGGGAAAGCAGCTGAATAGTCACAGGCCAGAAACTGTGCCTCAGGTCCAGAATTACCAGCCTGGTATTTGATTTGATTGATGGATTGATAGGCTGAAGTATAGTTGCCGTACAATATTATCAAAGTCACAGGTGTACAATATAATGTCACAATTTTTATAGATTATACTACACTTATAGTTATTATAAAATATTCACTATATTCCCCATGTTGTATAACATATCCTTCTAGCTTATTATACCTAATACTTTGTGCGTTTTATTCCTCTACCCCTAAATTACCCCTCCCCCTTCCCTCTCCTCCTGCTTTATTGACTATGCCAAAGCCTTTGACTGTGTGGATCACAATAAACTGTGGAAAATTCTGAAAGAGATGGGAATCCCAGACCACCTGACCTGCCTCTTGAGAAACCTATATGCAGGTCAGGAAGCAGCAGTTAGAACTGGACATGGAACAACAGACTGGTTCCAAATAGGAAAAGGAGTACGTCAAGGCTGTATATTGTAACCCTGCTTATTTAATTTATATGCAGAGTACATCATGAGAAACGCTGGGCTGGAGGAAGCACAAGCTGGTATCAAGATTGCCAGGAGAAATGTCAATAACCTCAGATATGCAGATGACACCACCCTTATGGCAGAAAGTGAAGAGGAACTAAATAGCCTCTTGATGAAAGTGAAAGAGGAGAGTAAAAAAGTTGGCTTCAAGCTCAACATTCAGAAAACGAAGATCATGGCATCTGGTCCCATCACTTCATGACAAATAGATGGGGTAACAGTGTCAGACTATTTTTTGAGGCTCCAAAATCACTGCAGATTGTGACTGCAGCCATGAAATTAAAAGACTCTTATTCCTTGGAAGGAAAGTTATGACCAACCTAGATAGCATATTGAAAAGCAGAGACATCACTTTGCCAACAAAGGTCTGTCTAGTCAAGGCTATGGTTTTTCCAGTGGTCATGTATGGATGTAAGAGTTGGACTGTGAAGAAAGCTGAGTGCCGAAGAATTGATGTTTTGAACTGTGGTGTTGGAG
>NW_011494897.1:2871874-2873252 GCF_000754665.1 Bison bison bison
AGAAGACTCTTGAGAGTCCCTTGGACTGCCAGGAGATCCAACCAGTCTATTCTAAAGGAGATCAGTCCTGGGTGTTCTTTGGAAGGACTGATGCTAAAGCTGAAAGTCCAGTACTTTGGCCACCTCATGCGAAGAGTTGACTCATTGGAAAAGACTCTGATGCTGGGAGGGATTGGGGGCAGGAGGAGAAGGGGACGACAGAGGATGAGATGGCTGGATGGCATCACTGACTCGATGGACGTGACTCTGAGTGAACTCCGGGAGGTGGTGATGGACAGGGAGGCCTGGCGTGCTGCGATTCATGGGGTCGCAAAGAGTCGGACACGACTGAGAGACTGAACTGAACTGAACTGAACTTCCCTCTCCTCACTGGTAACCTTGAGTTTGTTCTCTGTGACTCTGCTTCTTTTTTGTTATAATCACTAGTTTATTGTATTTTTAAGATTCCATATACAAGTGATACCTTACACTATGTATTTTTCTCTATCAGATAGGATTTATTTTCATAAGTTGGTAGACCCCAAACCTATTTTTGATTTTGCATCTCTGTTAGTAAAACAAAACAAAAGGGCATTTGGAGCCTCTTCTTTTAATACCAGTGTATCTGTGAAATATATACATGTACTATTCAACTAGTATATTCACATTATACACTATATTTTTAAAAGAACATTTCAGTCCAGTTCAGTTCAGTCACTCAGTCGTGTCTGACTCTTTGCGACCCCATGAATCACAGCACGCCAGGCCTCTCTGTCCATCACCACCTCCCGGAGTTCACTCAAATTCATGTCCATCAAGTCAGTGATGCCATCCAGCCATCTCAGCCTCTGTCATCCCCTTCTCCTCATGTCCCCAATCCCTCCCAGCATCAGGGTCTTTTCCAATGAGTCAACTCTTTGCATGAGGGGGCCAAATTATTGGAGTTTCAGCTTCAATATCAGTCCTTCCATTGAACATCCAGGACTGATCTCCTTTAGAATGGATTGGTTGGACCTCCTTGCAGTCCAAGGGACTCTCAAGAGTCTTCTCCAACACCACAGTTCAAAAGCATCAATTCTTTGGTGCTCAGCTTTCTTCACAGTCCAACTCTCACATTCATACATGACCACTGGAAAAACCATAGCCTTGACTAGACGGACCTTTGTTAGCAAAGTGATGTCTCTGCTTTTCAATATGCTATCTAGGTTGGTCATAACTTTCCTTCCAAGGAATAAGTGTCTTTTAATTTCATGGCTGCAGTCACCATCTGCAGTGATTCTGGAGCCCCCCAAAATAAAGTCTGACACTGTTTCCACTGTTACCCCATCTATTTGCCATGAAGTGATGGGACCAGATGCCATGATCTTCATTTTCTGAATGTTGAGCTTGAAGCCAACTT
>NW_011494897.1:2873352-2878909 GCF_000754665.1 Bison bison bison
CCAGATGCCATGATCTTCATTTTCTGAATGTTGAGCTTGAAGCCAACTTTTTTACTCTCCTCTTTCACTTTCATCAAGAGGCTATTTAGTTCCTCTTCACTTTCTGCCATAAGGGTGGTGTCATCTGCATATCTGAGGTTATTGATATTTCTCCCGGCAATCTTGATTCCAGCTTGTGCTTCTTCCAGCCCAGCGTTTCTCATGATGTACTCTGCATATAAATTAAATAAGCAGGGTTACAATATACAGCCTTGACGTACTCCTTTTCCTATTTGGAACCAGTCTGTTGTTCCATGTCCAGTTCTAACTGTTGCTTCCTGACCTGCATATAGGTTTCCCAAGAGGCAGGTCAGGTGGTCTGGGCTTCTCATCTCTTCAGAATAAAGGAGGTTAAAAAATAAAATACATAGAAGTTCTAGGAATTTCTACTTCTCCCTACTTTGGACTTTGATCTTAATAAGGCAGACTGTGATCTTAATAAGGCAGAATGATTTATGTAAACGGTGAAATAAAAAGTCCTTAATGATTAATAATGAAGGGTAACACATTTCCATCCCTAGTGCCTTATTTTCCACAACACCTTGGTCCAGGGATGTTTTATTAAACGAGTGGCTTAGGACCCATTGTGCACGATTTTCTTTCTTTGTATTTTTTTCCTGATAAATTTTTTTCCAACTCTTTCATTTGATAAAAGAAAAGCTCAGGATCTTCATTTATGAAACTCAGGAGGTACATTTTATGCTCTGTATTGAAAAGAACACTTTTTTCCCCCTGCAAATACCACACATATCTCTTTCATCTCTCTCTAATTCCAGAGAAAGTTGATGAAAGAGAGCTGTTTTTCTCCCTAGGAATTTCCTTCAGATTATTCTTATTTCAGTATGCTAATCCTTTGTTTTTAAGTTTCTTCTACAGAAATTACATATATCTCATAGCCAGAGGATTTTTATTTCTGTTTTTCAGTGAGGAGCAGAGGAAAGGAATGCCTCTAGACCAAGATTTTGTCTCCAAAAGAGTCCTTAGATGGAACAGGGAAAAAAGGGGTTTGGTGAAGAAGGACAAAGCAGGGGTGGGTGGAGGGAAAAGTAGATATCACTATAACAAGATTATCTCTAATGTATTACAGAGCCTTAAGGGTTTTTATAAACACAAACCACAGGGAAACTGGGATCTGACAAGCTGTTGGAGGAATGCCCATGAAGGAGGAGGAGGAACAGGAGGTATGGTTGCTAATTTCCTAAACCCAGATGTCAACCATTTTAATGAGAAAAATAAAATCCCATGTGATGGTAGGCTAAGAGACATACTAGCCAATGGAGGAACAAAATATCTCTCATTAAATACTCAGACATAGACCTTTAGTGTATGTTTTTCCAAGTTGGTAAAGGAAGGAAATGCATGTGTCCCCATGCTTTATCTAATATACTGGGATTAGATGAGAAAAACCAAGGAATTATCAGCTTGATGAGGTCATTAAATAGATAATTTTGTACTTGTTCACTCATATCCTGTAGAGAGTCAGGTAAAAATTTGTCTCTCTATATATAGATAAGCAAAGTGTAATAACTGTAGTGGTTGGGTCATGAGAGATTATAAGATTATACTGCTTAATCCTTTTAATTTACTACTGGTAGAGGAAAGCCTTCTTTTCAGACTCTGTGGATGAACAGACTTCCCTGGCAGTTGGAGCCTCATCCTGCGTAAACAAACAGAGCTGATTGGGTGTCAGCTGGTCCCAACTCCAACAACTTTTGCACCATCAAAGGCTTATAGTCTCTAAAATAAAAGTGACAAAAAATAGAGCCAGCTATCAAAATAATTCCTCCCAGCTGCAAGATTTGGAGCGAGGTGCCGTCAAAGGCAAAGTGTGCCTGATCCAGTTAAGAACTCTCTCATTCTTTATGGAATCTGAGTATTAAATAAGGCCCCAAGATTTCTGGGTTCAGGTTCTCATTGTTTACTAAGTAAAGTGAAAGAGCCCACAGAAACTGTTCATGAGGCTTTGTGCTTCAAATCATTCTTACTAAACATGTTGATGAGTTAAGTATAAATGAATCAGAGACATACGGTTCACATTTCTGTGGAAATCCACAGGGTATATTAAGGGAATTAAAGGGAAATGTGTTAGGCCAAACATATTTAAGAATTTGACAAAACCAAAATCCACCAAAATAGTTTAACATTTTCTGGTGAGTCTGTTCCAGTTTATTCTTCTTCTTTAATAGTGGATTTTCTCAATTGCCTTAAACTCACATTTTCATGTGATGTGATAAATCTGTAAATAAATATCTTACAGTGAATTTACCCATCTACTTCCTTATATTAATCCCATGTAATGAAATTTATCTCAGCTAATGATGTGGTAGTTGGACCTAATTCAAGTATATTTAAAACTCTGGGGAATTTGGGTCAATTGCAAAGAGGCTACATTGTAAAATGGTAAAGTCAAAGTAATATAATATATTGAACTTAAATCGTTTCAAGTACCTTTACTATTTTAATTCAACATCAGTATTTAGTAGTGTTTAAGGCACTGTCCCTAGGTATTTTGGGACCAGGAAAATTTTAAAAAGTAAATAAATCAGACATGGATCATGCTCTCAAGGAATATACAAGACTTAGTCTGTGCTGTATATGGTATTCCTACTACACAGCTAAAGCAATACTGTAGGATTTCTTTGTAAAGTGATTCTTCTAAAGTGAGGAAGAGTCCTATCCAGAAGAAGTTTGTGCAGAAGTGACAAAGTCTCATATAATTAATATTTTTGTAATTTAATATATTCTAAAAGGTATATTTTTTCATTTTAAACATAAGTGGAAATTATCCTCTATATAAAATTCTTAAAGATAGTCTGAATTTTTAAGTAATAGTCATCTGAGTGAAAGGGAAGATTGGATCAATTACATTTTATTTTTGTCACTGGCATTTTAGAGTAATCCTAAATGAAAGTCTCTAGTTCCACTAAAGCATATTATGCAGAAATGAATACATGGTGAGGAGAGGGCAACTTAACTTCTTGTCTATTTTCTAATACTAATGTAAAATCACTCAGAACCATGTTTCATCCAAACCATAAAAAGAAAAGGAAATCTTCACTTTAGGTATCAGAAATTAATACAAGATAATTCTAAAAAAAATCTCATCAAGCTATATTTTTTATTTAAATTTTGTGTAGGTGTATCCATTGAGGGACTTCAGTTCAGTTCAGTCGCATCCAATTTTGCAACCCCATGAACCGCAGCACACCAGGCCTCCCTGTCCATCACCAACTCCCAGAGTCCACCCACACCCATGTCCATTGAGTTGGTGATGCCATCCAACCATCTCATCCTCTGTCGTCCCCTTCTCCTCCTGCCCTCAATCTTTCCTAGCATCAGGGTCTTTTCAAATGAGCCAGCTCTTTGCATCACGTGGTCAAAGTATTGGAGTTGCAGCTTCAAAATCAGTCCTACCAATGAACACCCAGGACTGATCTCCTTCAGAATGGACTGGGTGGATCTCCTTGCAGTCCAAGGCACTCTCAAGAGTCTTCTCCAACACCACAGTTCAAAAGCATCAATTCTTCAGCGCTCAGCTTTCTTCACAGTCCAACTCTCACATCCATACATGACCACTGAAAAAACCATAGCCTTGACTAGATGGACCTTTGCTGACAAAGTAATGTCTCTGCTTTTTAAGGTGCTGTCTAGGTTGGTCATAACTTTCCTTCCAAGGAGTAAGAGTCTTTTAATTTCATGGCTGCAACTGAGGGACTTACCTGCACGTAAAAATACAGTTGTCATGGCGTCCATCATTTTCAGACTTTCCAGATGCCTTGGAGAGACCATTTTCCTTCTTACCTCATTTTTTTTTTTTTTTTTGGAAAAGGCAACATCTTAGGCTTACAATATCCATCAGTCAATGTGTTACTAAACACAAATTTGTGTGCCCCATACACAGTGAGGCCAAATAAACCAAAACATCAGAGTTTGTAGCTGAGAAAGGTTTATTTAAGCAGGGCTATGCAAGGAAACAGGTGGCTCATGCCCCAAAAACCCCATACTCAGTTTTAAACCCCACACTCATTTCTAAAACCCCACAAGCATTTTTTTAAAATTTTGATTGGAGGCTAATTACTTTACAATTTTGTATTGGTTTTGCCATACATCAACATGAATCTGCCATGGGTGTACATGGGTATACATGAACCCCCCTCCCACCTCCCTCCCCATACCATCCCTCTGGGTCATCCCAGTGCACCAGCCCCAAGCATCCTGTATCCTGCATCAAACCTGGACTGGCGACTCGTTTCATACATGATATTATACATGTTTCAATGCCATTCTCCCAAATCATCCCCCCCACTGCAGAGTCCAAAAGACTGTTCTATACATCTGTGTCTCTTTTGCTATCTCGCATACAGGGTTATCGTTACCATCTTTCTAAATTCCATATATATGCGTTAGTATACTGTATTGATGTTTTTCTTTCTGGCTTACTTCACTAGGTATAATAGGCTCCAGTTTCATCCACCTCATTAGAACTGATTAAAATGTATTCTTTTTAATGGCTGAGTAATACTCCATTGTGTATATGTACCACAGCTTTCTTATCCATTCATCTGCTGATGGACATTTAGGTTGCTTCCATGTCCTGGCTATTATAAACAGTGCTGCGATGAACATTGGAGTACACGTGTCTTTTTCAATTCTGGTTTCCTCGGTGTGTATGCCCAGCCGTGGGATTGCTGAGTCATATGGCAGTTCTATTTCCAGTTTTTTGAGGAATCTCCACACTGTTCTCCATAGTGGCTGTACTAATTTGCATTCCCATCAACAGTGTAAGAGGGTTCCCTTTTCTCCATACCCTTTCCAGCATTTATTGCTTGTAGACTTTTGGATCGTAGCCATTCTGACTGGTGTGAAATGGTACCTCATTGTGGTTTTGATTTGCATTTCTCTGATATGTTGTTGAGCATCTTTTCATGTGTTTCTTAGCCATCTGTATGTCTTCTTTGGAGAAATGTCTATTTAGTTCTTTGGCCCATTTTTTGATTGGGTGTGAAGGAGGGACGTGTGAGTTGTTGCAAACTTCTTGGTGTAGGAATCCTTTGTTCTTGCTTTGTTCTTGTAGGTCAGTTCACGATGTTCCTGTAAACCTTCAACAAGACAAACGTTATTTGTTCTGCAACTTTTCATCTCTATAGAATGGACTTTTAAAGGTCAGAGTCCTAAGAATAGACTATCCTGTATATTTCAGGCTATAGGCAACATTGTTTTATAAAAGATACTGAGCCAGCATGAATAAGCTCAGGCAACAGAACAGAAAGATTAAAGCAAAAGGAACAGATCTAATATAGAGTTAGATTTCTTCTTCCCCATTACAAATGGTCCTTGATAGAGGCAATTCCCTCCATCTGAACTTATTCTGGAGCTATGGTAATTTAGGGTCCCTGCCATTAGGCAGTGTCTTGGAGAAGGAGATGGCAACCCACTCCAGTATTCTTGCCTGGAGAATCCCAGGGACAGGGGAGCCTGGTGGGCTGCCATCTATGGGGTCGCACAGAGTCGGACACGA
>NW_011494897.1:2879009-2881954 GCF_000754665.1 Bison bison bison
AGCAGCAGCAACAGGTAGTTGCTGCTGCGTCACTTTAATCGTGTCCGACTCTGTGCGACCCCATAGACGGCAGCCCACTAGGCTCCTCTGTCCCTGGGATTCTCCAGGCAAGAACACTGGAGTGGGTTGCCATTTCCTTCTCCATTGCATGAAAGTGAAAAGTGAAAGTGAAGTCGCTCAGTCGTGTCCGACTCCTAGTGACCCCAGGGACTGCGGCCTACCAGGCTCCTCCGTCCATGGGATTTTCTAGGCAAAAGTACTGGAGTAGGGTGCCATTGCCTTCTCCAAACAGGTAGTTAGGGTCCCTGAAATAGATGTTCTGATTGAGTTCAATCCCATTGGAGAGATGGATGTGTCAGGGAAATCTCAGTGTTATGGCTGGCATCTGGGAGCATGTGTGTTAGGAAGTTAGGGAGCAACTTTCTTGCTGTGAGTAGACGTAAAGAGTAGAGGAATGGAGTACCAGAACTCCCAGTCTGTGGTGGGAATCAGGCAGGGTGTTTTTCACGATTAGTATGTTTTTAGCTACGAAGTGTGTCATTTGCTGGACTTATGAGAATGATGTTTAGGGGCAGTTGTCGGGAATGAACTGTGCAGCAGGAACTGTGGGCTCTTCACAAAACATGACTAACTGATCTGGCTTGTCTGGCATCAGTAGGCGATCTCAGCAGTAGGTATGAGTAAGTACAGGAGCTGAATCTTCAAGGAGCTTTGGTTTTCAGCAGAAGTGCACAGCTGGGTGTTATCAATTAGGAAGAACTGTGTGAATCATTGAAAGCAAAAGAGTTGTGGTATAGCAGGATTGGGGGAGTGGTAGAAATAGTGATGGGAATGAAGCAGCCTAACCATAGTTTCAAAATTAAGGTCTAGTTTCATTCCAAGAAAATGACAAGGAATTCAAATAGGAATAGAGTATCGGGATAGTAATAAGAAGTGAACGTGAAATTTGGTCAGTTGCAAAATTGTCTAATTCTGTTTATTTAAGATGTGAATTATCCAATAAAATGTTAACCATTAACTCAGAGAAAATTCTAAAGCATTTTAAGAAACCTATTAATATTTCATTGAGAATACAATAAAAAATACCTCAATGATTTTAAGGATGGGAGGGACTAACAGATGTTTTAATTGTTAACAGGCTAGTCTGTCTTTATAATAGATGAAGCTGCTTCATTATAGCATTGTCTATATTTGCATTCTTACTCATTTCACTAAAGAGTCTGTGAGAAAACAGACCATAGTGTGGCATTTAAAAAATTTCTCAAGTAACTTGAAAACAGGGATTATAGAACCAGTTAATGCTAATAGAAACAAGGAAAGCTATGTTCTGTAGGAAGACGAAATATTCCTAAGGTTGGATTCTACAGAAAAGGGTGTAAAAAATGATTTTTTTTTAACTCTCTGTCTCCATACAGTTTAGACTTGCCAACAACCGAATCAAATATTTTATCAACAACTGAATCAAATATTTTATCTAATTTGCTGTGACTTTTGTTCAGTAAAGTCACAATACTTGGAATTTATAATGATCAGCCAGTCACTTAAGCCATCCTGATGAAATGAAATCTACCTCCAGTGCACCAAACAATTGCTTAGTTATCTCCTGACATTAATATGGAAGTTTACTTTACTTCCATAAGGAAATACATTTTTGGCTTCAGATTAAGAAAGATACATTTAGCATATGAAGACTTGCTTTGCAGTGAAGTTGCAAAAGGAAATTAATAAGAGTTAGTGACTGTACATGCTTCTGTTTTGTGTGCCACTGATGTTTAACTGTTAGTTATCTCACCCTTCCTCAGATGAATGTTTTCTCACATCATATATTTTCATCTCTGTAAGAGATGGCCTCCAATTTATCAATACTATTTAAGTGAATTCCTGCTTACCTTTCAAGGAATTTCCTAAACCTGCTTCCCAACAGAGTTAGATATGCCTTCCTTTGCTCTCACACCATGTTTTTCATACTTTTAACAGCTCAACTTCATAAGGCTATGTACCTCGCTGTTTATTTGATAGCTACACAACATAGTGGCTGAGAGATTAAAATTCAAGTTCAAATCAGAGTGACTGGCTCTGTGACCTTGGGCAAGTCACTCAAATCTTGGAGCCTTTGTGTTTTCAACTTATAAGATGGGGATGATAATAAATCTACTTACAGGCTTTTTGTAAGGAATAACTGAGTCAATATATGTATAAAGGATGTAGATCTGTATGTATTTTCTTGGCTTCATCATTGTATGAATTTAATACATATATTTGTACAGTTTATTTCATAACTTATTGGTATATAAATATTGCTGAAAAGTCTTAATCAAATACCTGTACTTCTTGTACTATATTCAGAAAGTACAAAGAGGGACCTGGTATTACACAGTTAATACTATAGAAAGATAATTTTAATAGTACAAGTTTAAAAAAAAAGGACTTGGAAGCTACCCACATTAAACAAATTAACCAGAAAATTACCAGATCTTTGGTACACACTGCCTGGGCGCCTCCTTTGATTTTAGATTCTCTTTAGAAAAATAGTGTTTACTTCTGGTTTGAATTTTTACTAATCTAACCTGGCATAAGATACCTAAACAAGCTTACATCTAAACTAATTTTTTATTCATTTCCTCTAAAACATGTGGAATATGTTTACTTTATTGTTTTTAAAGGTTGTTTTATTAATCCTTTCATATGACCCCTTTGCTCCAAAAGATGTTGACATAGTAGAACAGTATGCTATCGATCTAGTAATAATAAGGGTATCGTATTAAGACCTGGTGTCTATTTTCCCTTATCTGTTTCTGGCCTTTTCACTGCTGTTTTAATTTCCATCATCTCACTTTAAAACATTTTTAGGTATACCTGTGGCGGATTCGTTTTGATATTTGGCAAAACTAATACAATATTGTAAAGTTTAAAAATAAAATAAAAAAAAAAAAAAAGAAAACAAA
>NW_011494897.1:2882054-2886352 GCF_000754665.1 Bison bison bison
CAAAACAAAACAAAAAAAACATTTTTCCAGTTATTCCGGGAAATGGGTTCCCAGTGCTGGCCAACTCCCTTTTTTCTTGATCCTCCTTCTCAAGGAAGTAACAATCACTGGAATTGGTATTCATGTTATTTTTTTCCTCCTGTCTCTAATTTCTCATTAATATTTTGTCAGGAAAACAGCTTTTACCTTTACTCCTTTATTCTGAAAATTTATTTCAAGAGCCCATTATTTTTCACTGGAATATTTTTCTGTGGTTTGGCATATAATCCTTTCACTCACTGCTAAAGCTAAAATCTTTTGCCTTGCTTCTACTTATTTTTACATATGGCACCTCCAAACCCTTGTACTAGCTTTCTATACATTTTTTGAAGGCTTTCTTCATATAAAAATTTTATATCCCTTTCCCCACTTTACTGTAGTGACCTGTATTATTCTTACTGTGCTTAGTTTTAGCTTGAAACATTTTCAAATGCTGGATCTTTAACAGTTTTTTAAATGTATTTCATCTTTATATAGTAGGCTTTCCAGGAACCTGCAGAAAACCAGATTGGGGTCTTCTGTCTTTCTTTAAAAGTCAGTTCTCTAAATATTCCCAACATATTTGGAACTGGCTATTGGACACATACTTAGTTATCTTATGTATATTTTCCTAAAAGTTGGATAAAATATATTTATGTTTCTCTTTTCTTGTGGTTTCTTGACCTCAAATACTTTTTAACATAATGTAAAATCAGGCCTCTGAAGCTTGCGTTTTCTCAGTCTAGCTGTTACCATAGCTTTTTGAAATGCTTCTTCTAGTGAGCAGAAATATGTGGGCTCATCATGAGTTTGAGTAAGCTCCAGGAGTTGGTGCTGGACAGGGAAGCCTGGAGTGCTGCAGTCCATGGGGTCACAAAGAGTCAGACACGACTGAGTGACTGAACTGAACTGATTCTTACCCAGGGATACTTTAAAATGAAAAAAGAAAAAACTTAACACATGCTAAAAGTAAGAGCTATATTCCTATGAGGTAATTGAGAGGCCAATTGAAACTGTTTACTTCAGACTGGGACTTGAACCCACATGCTGAAACTCAAACACAGCTGAAATCCAGTTTGGGACTCGAACCCACGTGGCTAGGACTCAAACCCAGCCAAAATCCTGCTTGGGACTCGAAACCCACATGGCTGGGACTCGAACCCAGCCCAAAACCACAGTGCCTGGTTTCAGGGCCTAGTGAAGCTTGGGTTCTTGATCACTCATCACAGAAAGAATTCAATCAAAGACAAAGTGATAGGTAAGATATGGATTTATTCAGATTCAGAGAGAAGTGCACTCCATAGACAGAATGTGGGCCATCACAGAGGGCGAGTGTGGTCTCAAAATGTGCTGTGGTTAGTTTTTATAGGCATATGAGTGAGAGGATTCAGTTCAGTTCAGTTCAGTTGCTCAGTCCTGTCCGACTCTTTGCGACCCCATGGACTGCGGCATTCCAGGCCTCCCTGTCCATCACCAACTCCTGGAGTTCACTCAAACTCATGTCCATTGAATTGGTGATGCCATCCAACCATCTCATCCTCTGTCGTCCTCTTCTCCTCTCACCTTCAATCTTTCCCAGCATCAGGGTCTTTTCCAATGAGTCCTTTGCATCAGGTGGCCAAAGTATTGGAGTTTTAGCTTTAGCATCAGTCCTTCCAATGAACACCCAGGACTGATCTCCTTTAGGATGGACTGGTTGGATCTCCTTGCAGTCCAAGGCACTCTCAAGAGTCTTCTCCAACACCACCGTTCAAAAGCATCAATTCTTCAGCACTCAGCTTTCTTTATAGTCCAACTCTCACATCCATACATGACCCCTGGAAAAACCATAGCCTTGACTAGATGGACCTTTGTTGACAAAGTATTGTCTCTGCTTTTTAATATGCTGTCTAGGTTGGTCATAACTTTTCTTCCAAGGAGTACACATCTTTTTATTTCATGGCTGAAATCACCATCTGCAGTGATTTCAGAGCCCCCCTAAAATAAAGTCTCTCACTGTTTCCATTGTTTCTCCATCTATTTGCCATGAAGTGATGGGACCAGATCCCATGAGCTTAGTTTTCTGAATGTTG
The DNA here is from genome assembly GCF_000754665.1 of Bison bison bison. Lineage (NCBI taxonomy): Eukaryota > Metazoa > Chordata > Mammalia > Artiodactyla > Bovidae > Bison > Bison bison. The sequence goes on from NW_011494897.1 coordinate 2,884,145, forward strand.
AGTTTTAAGCCAACTTTTTCACTCTCCTCTTTCACTTTCATCAAGAGGCTTTTTAGTTATTCTTCACTTTCTGCCATAAGGGTGGTGTCTGCATATCTGAGGTTATTGATATTTCTCCCGGCAATCTTGATTCCAGCTTGTGCTTCTTCCAGCCCAGTGTTTCTCATGATGTATTCTCATATAAGTTAAATAAGCAGGGTGACAATATACAGCCTTGATATACTCCTTTTCCTATCTGGAACCAGTCTGTTGTTCCATGTCCAGTTCTAAATGTTGCTTCCTGACCTGCATATGGGTTTCTCAAGAGGCAGGTCAGGTGGTCTGGTATTGCCATCTCTTTCAGAATTTTCCACAGTTTATTGTGATCCACACAATCAAAGGCTTTGGCATAGTCAACAAAGCAGAAATAGATGTTTTTCTGGAACTCTTGCTTTTTCAGTGATCCAGTGGATGTTGGCAATTTGATCTCTGGTTCCTCTGCCTTTTCTAAAACCAGGTTGAACATCTGGAAGTTCACGGTTCATGTGTTGTTGATGCCTGGCTTGGAGAATTTTCATCATCACTTTACTAGTGTGTGAGATGAGTGCAATTGTGCGGTTGTTTGAGCATTGTTTGGCATTGCCTTTCTTTGGGATTTGTATGAAAACTGACTTTTTCCAGTCCTGTGGCCACTGCTGAGTTTTCCAAATTTGCTGGCATATTGAGTGCAGTACTTTCACAGCATCATCTTTTAGGATTTGAAATAGTTCAACTGGAATTCCATGTTCTCCACTAGCTTTGTTTGTAGTGATGCTTCCTAACTATTTTTGGGAAGGGGCATGGATTTCCAGAATTTGGGCCACCACCCACTTCTTGGTCTTTTGGCGGTGCCTTGGAACTGTCATGGCATCTCTGGGTGTGTCATTTCACTTGTTGGTTGAAGACCAAGGTCTAGTTTTGTCTGCCATCTTGGTCCCATTTGATTCAAATCCGTTTTCATTGTGTCCTTGGGCTATGTCATTCTTTCAAAAGTTGTGCCCTGCCCCTTTCCCTCCTGTTACACAATGACTACAGAAAATTTCCCAAATAGTACGGAGGGGGATCAGATTTAGGCTAAAAGAAAATAGAAAGCCAAGAAAGAGTTTAACTAAAGAACTTAAAAATATAATAAAGATTCTTGCACTTCATTAAAAAGACCTCTGAAGTAAACAAACCAAAAACAAAACAAGGACAAAAAACTTTATTTGTTTAAGAAAGTCATCATCCTGGTACTTTTTATTTAATTTGAGGATAGTTGTTTACAATATTGTGTTAGCTGGGTTCTGTCATATATCAATATGAATCGGCCATAGGTATACATATGTCCCCTCCCTCCTGAACCTCTGTCCCATCTCCCACCTCGTCCCACCCCTCTAGGTTGTCTCAGAGCACCAGATTTGAACTCCCTGCATCATACAGCAAATTTCCTCAAGCTGTCTATTTTACTTATGGTAATGTATATTTTTCAGTTCCACTCTCAGTTCGTCCCACCCTCTCCTTCCCCAAATGTGTCTACAAGTCTGTGCTTTAGGTCTGCATCTCCATTCGGTTCAGTTCAGTTCAGTCGCTCAGTCATGTCCGACTCTTTGTGACCCCATGAATTACAGCACCTCCCTGTCCATCACCAACTCCCAGAGTTTACCCAAACCCACGTCCATCGAGTCAGTGATGCCATCCAGCCATCCATCCTCTGTCGTCCCCTTTTCCTTCTGCCCCCAATCCCTCCCAGCATCAGAGTCTTTTCCAATGAGTCAACCTTTTGCAGGAGGTGGCCAAAGTACTGGAGTTTCAGCTTTAGCATCATTCCTTCCAAAGAAATCCCAGGGCTGATCTCCTTTTGAATCTCCTTGCAGTCCATGGGACTCTCAAGAGCCTTCTCCAACACCACAGTTCAAAAGCATCAATTCTTTGGCACTCAGCTTTCTTCACAGTCCAACTCTCACATCCATACATGACCACTGGAAAAACCATAGCCTTGACTAGATGGGCATTTGTTGGCCAAGTAATGTCTCTGCTTTTTAATATGCCATCTAGGTTGGTCATAACTTTCCTTCCAAGGAGTAAGCATCTTTTAATTTCATGGCTGCACTCACCATCTGCAGTGATCTTGGGGCCCAAAAAACAAAGTCTGACACTGTTTCCACTGTTTCCCCATCTATTTCCCATGAAGTGATGGGACCGGATGCCATG
>NW_011494897.1:2886452-2923828 GCF_000754665.1 Bison bison bison
TATTTCTCCCGGCAATCTTGATTCCAGCTTGTGCTTCTTCCAGCCCAGCGTTTCTCATGATGTACTCTGCATAGAAGTTAAATAAGCAGGGTGACAATATACAGCCTTGACGTACTCCTTTTCCTATTTGGAACCAGTCTGTTGTTCCATGTCCAGTTCTAACTGTTGCTTCCTGACCTGCATACAGGTCAAATAAGTTCAATAAGTTTAAATGGAAAGTTCTGCGAAATGTCAGAGAGATGAAAGTGCCAAAGTGATAAATTATACAAGCCTTGGCTATAGTTTAGTATTAAAAGGGCTTCTTAATGTTCAAACTTTGGTATTCAGGAAGTTACTCTTTTTTTTGAGGCTGTATGAACAAAGACACATACATTACCATAAAAAAGGATATTGAGTATGGTGAGAGTCATCATGCAATGATTCCTCAGTTGACATGAGCAACTGCAGCCTAGAGATTATATTTCAACTTCATATCTTCCAACTTAGAAATTTACCTGATGCTATCCAATAGATGTTTAATGACAGTCAAATGAATTATTGAGTCAATAACATAAGAGGTGTGAAAGAAGAACTAAAGATTGTCATGGAATGAAACATGCAAGCCTGCTGAACACGAGCAGCCAGTCTAGTACCTGGCATATTAGTCAGTGCTATTAATGAATCCAGCAGCTCTGTGAGCCTCCTTTGAGCTAGACCTCTGAATCTATACCCCACATCAACCGGTAACTTTTTTGGCCACTAGAATGGGGCTTTAACAACTTATAACTGCTCTTCTAGTTTCTCTGATGCTTCCACAGTCTTTGAGAAGAGATGGAGAGAGGAACTTAGGGGAAGCAAGGGCTCAGCTGTATCAATGCTGGTTCTAATTCTGCAGTCACAGCTCCAAGGGGGGTTTGTGCCCTTGCCTCCCTCCTGGTCTTGGGAAGAGAGGAAACCACCACATTTCCTCCATGCAGTGGATGAGAGCTAGTTTATCATTAAAGGAAAACCAGCAGAGAAAACCCCTCAACTGTTGGCAGTCCAGGAGACGTGTACATTGCTATAGCAGGCTCTGCTGAGAGGCAGGTTGGGGGAAGGCCCTTGTGAGCCTGGGGACTGCCTGGCCTTGAGTTCCTGCTTGTGAACTGTGTGAGACCAGGCAAGTTACTTAATGGTATTTCTGTTCCTTCGTCTATAAAATGTGGCCAATAAGTGTCTATTGCACAATGCTTGCATGGAGAGCAAATGAGCCAGTATGTGTGTGTGTGTGTGTGTATTTAGCCACTTTATTTATACACTCACAGTGGCTAAAAGAGTGCCTGGCACTTATTAGGCACTGGTGTGTTGGCTGTTATCATTATTACCTTAAGGCAACTATTTATATAATGGGGAAGAGCAATGAAATAGGATTTAGGATGTAAGCCCCCTATGAAGTAGAAAAGAGCTGGTAATGGGGAAGAGGGCAATGTGGATGTGTAGGTTCACCATGGTTCTCGGTGGCACTTGGCATGGCCTTAATGGTGCAGACTGGTGTTAAGCAAGATTGCTGCCCTGGGGAGGATAGCAGAGCATGTGCTGGGGCCGGGGAAAGGGAGAAATTCAAGATCAGGGAGAAGGGTGTTTCCTCACAATTGCTGCTTGGTGCTGACTTTCTAAATAGGCCTGGTCAGCGGTTGGATAGGAAAAAGGCTGGTGAGTTTCCAGATGTGTGACAGGAAGAGGAGGAAAGAAAGTAATGACCCAGCAACCTGATGTTAGGATCATGACAGGGACATGAACTGTGCTAAAAAAAAGCCCAAAAAGCCCACAAAATAATAATAAACAGTCCAGCACCATGTGTCCTCAATCGTGGATCACAAACCACATTTCTGTTCAAACGAGTCTTTAGGAGAAGATGCTGAGAATTAAGACATGGAAAACTCCACGGCCAACATGATCCCCTTAGAATTTTTTTAAAGCTGCCTTTCTCCAATTGAACCATATCTACACAGCACAAATAAGGGAGAAATGTTGTAATTACCTGGTTTGCTTGATCAATTCAGACAGCCACACTGGATTACTCATTTTTATATGATTACTTGATCCAAAAAATCCACTCAGAGGGTTGAATGTTCTATTTGAGCTGTCTAACTTGATCAGATAAATCCAGTCCAATGAAATTTCTGTTGGTATTTCATCCAGTCCTGATAATCAATTATTTTCTACATCTTGAGTTGAAAATAGCCGTACAATCAAAGGCAATTAAAACACTCTGAGATGGTTTAGTGATAATATAAAGTATATTTATCTTTGTATAATGATTATAATAAGAATCTGTGATTATATTTGACATACACCAGATATCCTGTCCTCTACATGCATATGCATGCCTGTGAGTGCGCATGCTCACTAGTGTCTGACTCTGGCACCACATGGACTGTAGCCTGCCAGGCTCCTCTGTCCATGGAATTCTCCAGGCAAGACTGTTGTAGTGGGATGCCATTTCCTCCTCAAGGGATCTTCCTGACCCAGAGATCAAACCCGTGTCTCTTCCTTCTCTGGTATTGGCAGATGGATCCTTTACACACTGCACCACCTGAGCTGACCCTACATGCACAAAGTTCATCAGATCCATCTAGAAAGAAATCTTTCCTCCTTGCTCAGTCATTTTTCTGGCATGCCCTTGATCTGGTCTGCTGATGGGACCATGAGTGTTGCAGAACAGTGGCCAGGGCAATGGCTTATAACCTATTAAAGTATTTTCTATACTCCCTTTTTTTTCTTCTTGAACATCTTCCTTTCTCTCTCTTCTTTTTCTTTTCTCTGTACTTCTCTCTATTTCCCTGATTTACCTACAGCTCTCATGAACCTAGTTATGGTTGCCCGGAGGCTGTAAGTTGGGGCTGAGTTGGGGTGTGTGTGTGTGTGTGTGTGTGTGTGTGTGTGTGTGTATGCGCGCGCGCGCACGCATGCTCAGTTGTGTCTGACTTTGTGACCCCATGGACTTGTAGCCCTCCAGGTTCCTCTGTCCATGGAATTTTCCAGGCAAGAATACTGGAGTGGGTTGCCATTTCCTACACCAGGGCATATTCCCAACCCAGGGATCAAACTCATGTCTCCTGTGTCTCCTGCATTGGCAGGCAGATTCTTTACCACTGAGCCACCTGGGCTGACATTCAAAGACAGTGGAAAACATCCAGTGGCCTACAGGTATGGCTTACACACAAGCTCTAGGAAAAACTATACAGGGGCCAATTTATCTCTGAAGCACTGCTACCTCTTCATATCCTTTCCCTTCTAGGATGCCTCATTTTAGGTTTTCTAGGTAGCCTGAGATTTTATTTTGCCCTATTTCCACAATTCCTCCTAACTTTAGCCCATCCAAACCCATCCTTTTCCTGAAGTACATTGCTTAGATCATTTCTTCTTTTCTGTTACTTCATAAAAACAGCTCTTGCCTCAGTGTAAATATTTTATCTAAGAGGAAAGCAAACTGATTTTTTAAATGAATCAGTATACTTTCAAAATACATCCACTTCACTGCACCTCCTTTTTCATAGACAGCATCATCTTCTTTGTGGGCTATTTCAGTAACCTTCTGACTGATCTCTCTGCTCCTGTTTTTGTTTCCCTGTGATTGTTCTTTTTGCAACCACCAGAGTGATTTTTTTGTTGAGTGGTCATTCTTTTACTTAGAGTCCTTCTTGGCTCCTCATTTTATTCAGAATAAAAGCCAACACCCTTATCTGAAATGGCCACAGCTCTGATCAGGCTCCTCGCTGACTTCTAAGTTGAACCTTCTGATCCAGGTACACTGCCTTCCTGCCCTCTGAGGATGCAGCAGACAGGTCCTGGGTCTTCCCTGCTTCCCTTTGCTGACTTTTTTCCTCAGCAGTCCCCGTGGCTCATCCCCTCACATCCTTTATGTCCTTTCTCAAATATATTTTCAGAGAGACTTCCCCCCAAATCCTAATTACATTTGCCACCTCCTCAACATACTCTGTCTTCCTGTGCTTCATTTTTCTTTACCATCAGCAGTACATTGTACTTTCTATTTAGTTATGTTGTTCAGTGTCTTATCTGTCACTACTAGAATGTAAGTTTTGGAGGGCAGAAATTCTATCTTCCTCAGTGTTCTCCCTACCATATCCCTGGTGCACAGAAAAGTATTTGACACTTCCTAAGTACTTACCATACTACAATTTTCCTATTAGCTGTAGTAATCCAATTTGTTGATAGCTAGTTCTTATGAGATAAGGCATTGTCTTTCTAGGTTAACACTTCCTGGTAGCTCAGAGGTTAAAGCATCTGCCTCCAATGCAGGAGACCCGGGTTCGATCCCTGGGTTGGGAAGATTCCCTGGAGAAGGAAATGGTAACCCACTCCAGTATTCTTGCCTGGAGAATCCCATGGACGGAGGAGCCTGGTAGGCTACAGTCCATGGGGTCACAAAGAGTCAGACATGACTGAGCGACTTCAGAGGAAGAAGAAGAACTTACTAAATATTTGTTGAATGAGCAACTATATACTTGATTTACAAATGCCTCAACATGTAAACAGCTGAGGATATGGGAATTTTTAGAGGAGTTTATTGATATTTTGAGGATATATTTTTCTAGACATGCTGAGAAATAATCACCTTCTTAATCTAATAGCAAGGCATCAAATGGAAGAATGAATGGCTGTGTCTTTTTAAAAAATTTTATTGAAGTACAGTTGATTTACAGTGTTGTGTTAATTTCGTCTGCACAGCAAAGTGACTCATTTTTTTATGTATGTGCATATATATGTCTTCTTTTTCATATTCTTCATCATGGTTTATCACAGGATATTGAATGTAGTTCCCTGTACCATACAGTAGGATCTTGTTTATCCATACCATATATACTAGTCTGCATCTGCTAATCCCAAATTCCCAATCCTTCTCACCCCTCCTCTCCATCCTTGGCAACTACAAGTCTGTTCTCTATGTCTGTGAGTCTATTTCTCTTTTGTAGATATGTTCATTTGTATCATTTTAGATTCTATGTATAAATGATCTTTTTCTGAATTTCAACTCATTTTTTTTTCCTCCGCTGCCTGGGCCTGCAAGAGTAAAGAATAGCAGTTTGTTCTCTTAGTTTTAAATGATTACCCAATCTGAAGTCAGTTTGATTACTCTGTATTTTATAGTTATATCCTCATATCTTGAATCTCTCATAGACATATACCATAGACATAATCCATAGACATGGATTAATGTTGATTTTTACAGGAAAATTAAAATGAATGAATACATAATTTGTAGACCTGGTAACACGTATGTATGCAACTGTGTACACCCCTCAATTAAAGCTTTGCCTGTGTTCACGATCTTCACTTCTGCCCATTTGAAGAAACACACGCTTGCACAGCTTGAAGCATTTAACATCTTTCAAGTTAAGCTTTGGCACTTCATAGAGTGTAAGCCGTGCCTAGTTAATCATAGGAACTGAAATTCTTACTTTCTGCCCTTTAAAGCCAAAACCTATTTAAGATTATCTTTTCTTTTTTCACATTGTCTCATCAAAGCAAAACTTGCAGAGCATGAAACAATGTGGTTAGGGCAGTGGATTTGAAAAAAAAAAACAAAACACAACAGAATCTAGAAAACGGCAACATTTTCCTGTGGCTGTGTAATGGCAAAGTCAAACCAAGCTGCCATCTGTCTGGATTCCTGTGTGAGAATTCAAAAGGAGGGTCTGAACAGCTGGGAAGCCTGCTTGATCAGGGACCAGCCCTGAAAAGGGAAACAGCCGGAGTCCTCACCATTGGCCTATTTTTTTCCCCAGTGTGAACAGACCCACAGGAGGAGCTGTGTATTTTGGATATTAGGTTGTTTGTTACCTGGGAACCCATGAGGAATTTCTCAGGCCTCCCCAAACTTCCTGCCTCCATTGGTAGGCTCTGTAGTCTGATTCTCTTCATCAGCTCTCCAAACTTTTTTGATACTAATTCCATTCCAAGGCCTCAGTTCTGTCTCCAACTCTACCCAGTTCACTCCTGCTTCTGTGCAGGGTAAGTTGTTCCCCCTTGCCCATATTCACCCTCTGCTCCTCCTTTTCCCCCAACTTTAGCCATTTTTAAAATAAATTTTTAATTTTAACCTTCTCTGAGATACCTTTTCTGGAGAAGCCAATCCACATGACCTCTCTCTTCTAATTTGTCAGTCATTCACACTGTAATTGAGAGCTTCCCTTGTATCAGATCCTGCTGGAAGTGATAGGGAAACAAAGGTGAGTGAGAATTCAGCAACTTGCAATGGATAATGAACAAAGATAGAAACTAACAGATTGTTCTGGGAGTGCTTAAGAGATGTCCTGGTTCTGCCTGGTAGCTCTTATTTAGCTTTATCCAGATTCACCACTTTCAACATTGTGTTACATTTGCTTTCCTCCTCTCTTTCTGTCTTTCTTGTTGCTTTTTCGGAACCACTTGCAGTCATTCAGTTGCTACCTCCTGTCTGACCTTTGCCACCCCATGGAGTACAGCAGGCTTCCCTGTCCTTCACTATCTCCTGGAGTTTGCTCAAACTAATATCCATTGAGTTGGTGATACCATCCAACCACTTGTGAGTAGGTTGACATATCATTGCCTTGTACTCTTTAGTACTCTTGTGTGTTACCTAAGAACAAAGATATTTCCCCTATAGCCACATTAAAATGATCAGATTTAGGAAATGTAAAACTGATGTATACTCCTACGCTTTGCTCTTTTCACTTCATATGTTCTGGAATTTAATCTCCTGTTGCTTCACTGAAGTTTCCTGGATTCTCTTTTTGCAGCTATACATTCCTATGTTACTGCATTGTGTGCTTGTAACAGTATATTTAACCAGTCTCCGATGTTTGAACTTTGAGGTTGTTTCCAATATTTTGCAATTATAAATAATGAGGCAATGAATAATCTCTTGCATATATCTTCATATTGTTCTGGGAAAATACCAGGAAGTGGGAATACTGCATCAGAAGACAAATACATATACAGTTTTGTTAAATATTGCCAAATCCATACCCCTTCAGAAGTGTTGTGACATTTTGTCTTCCCATCAGCAACTTCTGGGTGGATCTTACTGATACTGTATTATAAGCTTTTGAAGTTATGCCAATGCAATAGCTGAGAAAAGTTATCTCATTCAGTTTTAATGTGCGTGTCTCTTCCTATGAATAAAATGAAACATCTATCATACATTTAAGGGCCACTTTTTGGCTTATCATATTTTTATGTCTTTGCCCTTTTCCATGGCATTTATAAAATATTTTTTCCTCAATTTTTGTTTTATATATGAATAGTATTAGCATTTTTCTGATATTTGTTACAGTTTTTTCCTATTTTCATTTGTCTTTGATTTTCCTAAAGATTTTTTTCCTATTCACAATTTTAAAAAATGTATGGTCAGATTTATCAATCTTTTATTCTATCTGGACTTTGAGTCATATAAAGTTTTCCTCTATACCAAGGTTAATAATGAAGAATTCACCCCTGTTTTCTTCTGGAACATTTATGGTTTCATTTATTACATTTAAATCTCTGATTTGGAGTTTATTCTTGATTATGGTATGAGGACTAAATGTAGTTTTATCTTTTTCTAAACGACTATCCACTTGTTCTAGCACAATTTTTTAAAAGGTCATCTTTGCTCCACTGATTGGACATAGTACCCTTCACATAACAAATTTTCATACATATACAATAAAAGAGCAGGAGAAAATCTATTTCTAGACATTATCGTCTACTTGAGTGGTCTGTTATTCATGCACCAGTACCATACTCAACTGATTATAAAGCTATTTTATTTAATTCATAGTTATTAGCCACATGTAGCATTTAATTTTAAATTTACTATGGTTAAATAAGATTAAAAATCCAGTTCTTGAGTTGCACTGGCTACATTTTTGAGTGCTCATTTAGCCATACACAACTGGTGGCTACGACGTTGGACAGTGCAGGTGCAGGAGATTTCCATCATCACAGAAAATTCTACTGGACAGCTGTTGTTGAAGAAGCTTTGTAGTATGTTCTAACGTTTGGTATGGCTAGTTCTCGCTCATCTCTTCTCCTTTTAAATGTTTTCCTGGCTATTTTTATGTGCTTCTTTCTCTCATATGACTTTTATTGTCATCTTGCCTAGCTTAAGTAAAAAGCCCAGGGATATTATTTTAGGATAACATTTAATTTATAAATTAACTTTGGAGGAACTTGATACAATTGATGATATTGAGATGTACTGTGTAAGAACAAAGGAGAGCCTTCCATTTGTTTATGTCTGTTTTTGGTCCTTTACAAGTGTTTTATCATTTTCCTCACATCAGTTTTACATATAACTTGTAAGTTCATTTTTTAATATTTCATTCATTTTTATGTGAATATTCTAAATGGAAGTTTTCCATTATATCCTTTATCTAGTTATCTGTGTACAAGAAGAATTTTGCTGTCTGCATGTTTATTTTATATTGTTATGTGACTAATTCTTTTATTGTTTTAGTTAGTTTTATTATCCTTTTTCCAGCTACACTCATGTTATTATTCAATCATTTTCCCCAATTTTTATGTCTCTCACTGTTTTCTCTTATCTAATTGCATTAGCTAATACTTCTAGTACCATTGTTAAATAGTGTAGAAATAGTGGGTACCCTTACCTTTTTCTTCTCCTTGATAGCAATACTTATAGTTTCTTCTTTTTTTCTTTTTTGCTTTTCCTTTTAAGCAGTATATTGGGTTTAGGAAAGAGGCATGTACATTTTTTCATGTTAAGGAAATAGCCAACCAATCCTGTTTTACTAGGAATGGATGTTGAATATTATTAGAGGCTTTTTTGGCATCTATGGAGAAAAACAATTCTCCTTAGATCTATTAATTTGATAAATTAAATTACTTTATTTCTTAATTTTGAACGGTTTTAACACTTCTGATATAAATACCGTAGATTGGTTATGGTGGATTGTTTTCTTTAATATGGTGTTGGAGTCAGTAAAATTTTCATTTATTATTTTTGCTTTGATATTGATAAGCATATTGGTCTGTGATTTTCATTTTTGCATTGTTAGGTTTAGCTATTGGCATTACATTTATTTCATAAAAATAATTCAGAAGTTTTATTTTCCATGCTTTGAAATAATTTATGTAGTATTGAGACTCTGGTTGTCAACAGTTATGTAACTCTAAATTTTGCCATATTTTTAAGCTAACAAGTTATTAGCTTGCTGTTGTCTCGTGGATACTAGTAGAAGACATGAGATTCCTGGGTCAGAGACAAAGGTCTTAACTGGTAAAAGCAGAAGCTAGAGTTTCATTTTTCCACCAGTCCCAGTAAGTCCCACAGGGCAATGCTGGGGGAGCCAGGTGGACGCCTGCCAACGCAGTAGGTTGCATTGTAGGAGACCAACACTTTCAGTAGATACGCTTTTCTCTTATTTGTAGAAAGTTTTTGTTTTTATTATTATTATTCTTAAATGATGGTATGGTCCATGGATTTGTTACTCTCTGTTGCTATTTTCCATTTCAGACACTTTTCCCTGGACTGTTTTTATGTTTTCTTTGTTTTATTTTCATTTTCTTGTACTTTTTTGTTTTGTTTTTCTTTAGTGCTCCTTATTACATCTTCCTTCAAATTCCATTCAGATATCCGTTTGGTACCTTGCAATGTATTCTCAGTTTCTGAAGTCATTTTATCTTTTACCTTAATATCGTCTAGGGAACCAGGCAACTGACATTACATTTTCCCTGCTGTTTTTGTTGATTTTTCCATTAGTTTTTATATTTCTGACTCAAGTCTCTAAATGGTTATTTGAGTTTATTTAACTCAGCTTGGAGAGCTATGATACAGTGATTCATGTTTTGTTGCTTGCTTTAGAAATTTTTATCCAGTAAAATAATTTGATTCAAACTTTCTGGGTTATTCCAACAGTAGCTTTGTATGCAATTTGACTGCTTTTTTTGTACTCATAGCAATGTTATAGATTGACATCCTGGTTCAGTAGCAACCTTTCTCTCAGAATAGTGAAGCATAATTTCTTTAATGGATGACATTGTTGGTGGCAGGAATGGGTAGAGATTGGCATGTTTTGTGATTCTTTTTTGTTTCTGTAGGCTCCTTGAAAACTGAAAGTTAGTAGCTCAGTCGTGTCCAACTCTTTGTGACCCCGTGGACTGTAGCCCACCAGGCTTCTCTGTCTATGGAATTATCCAGGCAAGAATACTGGAGAGGGTTGCTGTTTCCTTCTCCAGGGGATCTTCCCAACCCAGGGATTGAACCCGGGTCTCCTGCATTGCAGGTAGATTCTTTACCATTTGAGCCACCAAGGAAGCTCTGTAATACTCCTCTTATTTCCCTCTTTTCCTCTTACAGCTACTTGTATGAAGGTATCCTTCTGTCTTTGCCTCTTTATCCCCTACAAGCTCTCCATCTCCGGTACTGCCTTCTCAGGGCCTTGCTCACTTTCAAGAAGCCTTCCTATACCTGTTGCTGCTGCTGCTAAGTTGCTTCAGTCGTGTCCGACTCTGTGTGACCCCATAGACAGCAGCCCACCAGGCTCCCCCATCCCTGAGATTCTCCAGGCAAGAACACTGGAGTGGGTTGCCATTTCCTTCTCCAATGCATGAAGGTGAAAAGTGAAAGTGAAGTTGCTCAGTCGTGTCCGACTCTTAGTGACTCCATGGACTGCAGCCCACCAGCCTCCTCCATCCATGGGATTTTCCAGGCAAGAGTACTGGAGTGGGGTGCCATTGCCTTCTCTGATACCTGTTGCTATAAACTGTCAAACCAGATCTATAGTTTAGGGCATACTGATAGTCTTTCTTTTTATAGCAATGATTTTTTTCTATGTTTTACCTTTGTTACCAACTGCTTCCTCTCTTCTTTTCTACAGCCTCTTAAAACTCCCTGCTGCCAGTGTTTGCATACACAGGCTGGCAGCCATGGTGGGCAATTCCCGTGGGTGTCCTGTTGGCAATTCAGTTTTATTTCTCTTTTTACAAGGATTTGAAATTCATGGTCTTTATCATCTCCTGATATGGCGGAAAGCATGAATCGTGTATGGTTTTATTTTATGCTCCTTAGTTTGATCTTAGGAATTTTGAGGAGAGTTTGTGCAACGATTTGGATTTAGGATGCTGCCATTATCCTGTGAAATCTCTTTAAAGTGAGAAGTGAGTTTTTGATAAATTTTGATTACCCCATACCAACTGCCATGATGGAAGAAAAGGAAAACAACCAAACTGGCCATGGATGATGTAGGAAAACTTATGTCATTGGTTAATAAATATTGACCGAGTACCTGCAATGTATTAGGCGCTGAAGCTAGACTAATTAGCTAAACAGACGAGATCTGTGCTCTCATTAGCTTACATTCTACTGGGAGAATGGTTACAAAATAAATACACAGTGTGATGCTAAGAAGTGTTAAGGACTATAAAAATTATAGCATCATAGGGGATAAAGAGTAGGCAATGGCATGATATTTAGTTTAGCAAGGCTGTCTCTGAGGAGAGGACTTTTCTCTAAAGACTTGAAGGAAGGGAGTAAGCAAGTCGTGCAAATATTTTTAGGGAAAATAATTTTAGAAAAGACAGTATGTGTATAGGCCCTGAGGCAGGAACAAACTTAATGTGTTTGAGGAAGGGAGGAGCATAAGGACGATCGGACCTGAGATTGTAAGAGGAAATATATTACAAAATAAAGTCAGAGAAGCAGGCAGGAGCTAGGTCATGTATTATCTTGCAGGCCATAATAAGCTTTTGGACTTTGTTGATGATGGGAAGCCAATGTAGGCATTTAGGCAGAAAAGTAATGGGATCTGATATACATATTAAAGGGATAACTCAGACTTCTGTGTCCAGCATATACTAAGGGAAAGAAGAAAAGCAGGAAGATGAGTTTCTGTGGTGTTGCCCCTGTACAGCCCTAATGACTGGACCTCTTAACTTTGTCTTGACACAAAATCACTATCTTTTGACACAGTTATTAAAACTGGATATTTGCCTTTCTCCTCCCATGCCTGTACACAAACTCTGCTGATGTGTGCAATTTTCCAGTCTTTCTGTATTACATCTGTGGGTTCCCTGCTGCTGCTGCTGCTAAGTCACTTCAGTCGTGTCCAACTCTGTGTGACCCCATAGACGGCAGCCCACCAGACTCCCCTGTCCCTGGGATTCTCCAGGCAAGAACACTGGAGTGGGTTGCCATTTCCTTCTCCAATGCATGAAAGTGAAAAGTGAAAGTGAAGTCACTCAGTCGTGTCCGACTCCTAGTGACCCCGTGGACTGTAGCCTACCAGGCTCCTCCGTCCATGGGATTTTCCAGGCAAGAGTACTGGAGTGGGTTGCCATTGCCTCCCTATAGGATCATTAAAGTGTCCTGACTCTCTGTTCTTGTTAATGTGAACTTGTTGCTTTCCCAAAGATACCTCTAAAGTTAACACTTGTGAACATTTCCTGATCCAGGGTTCCTTATTACTGTGTTCCCATCGACCAATATCTCGTGTTCTCTCAGCTGTGTCTTTTGATATCAGCACTTTCTTCTGGCCCTGATTTCTGTCACTCATCAGGCTCTGCTTAGTGACTTCACCAGATCAGTGGCCTTTGTCTGTCCTCCCCCACCTTCCCATCGTTCCTCTCATCTCTTTTGGCTTCATCTGTACACCTGTCTTCTTGCCTCCTGTGACCAGCCATATCATCTATAGATAGTAAGGACTATCATCTAGTAATTCACTCAGTGAATACATATTGAACATAAATTAAATGTACAACTTGAATTAGATCCTGCGATATCTAGACTCACAATCTCTGTCCTGAGTTTTCAAGTCTAGTGGGAGTTGCAAACAAAGGAATGTCTCTTAATGAGAGGAGTACTGTGTGCAGTAATGAAGCCAAAAACAGATTCCAAGAGGAGATGATATTTATCTGAAATCTGAAAGCTGAAAATGATGACCAGAGAGGAAAAATAGATATAGAAGCAAGACCCTTTGAGGTAGTGTGTATAAGTGGCTCAACAGCATGAGAAAACCATAATATGCATGAAGAACTTAGAAAGTCAATGTGATAGGGTGAGAGGTGTGAAGGATGAAGTGATAAAGTATTTCCATGACTGGTTCTTACTGTTGTCATTGTTTTCATCGAATAAATCAATAGCCGAAACGGTTTTTGTTTTTACCTTCTGTCACTTTGGGTTTCATCTGTGGAACCTCTAGAGCCCTTGGCTTGACTTGAAGTCATGGATTGCCATGCAGGTATCTCTCCAAGCCTCTTTTCAAGACATAAATCAATAATTGCTCCTTGTGAAGAAAAATCTTTTGTTCTCTTTTGTTAGGAACTGCTTCATAAACCTCAGACATATTAGTTTATTTTATCCAAACTCTCTACTTGAACAGGCAGAACCTAAGTTAGAGTCCCTAGAGGCCGCATTGGACATCGGTTGGTTATTTGTGGCAGTAGGGGTGCATGAGCAAGTTACTCAAGTAGCTTCAAGGATGGAACCAAAACTAAAAGCCAGGAAGATAGTGTAAGGGATCAACCTTAGGAGGCAAAGCAGAGGGGCAGAACCCACCAGTTTAACCAAGAATAAGGCATTTAGATATGAAGCAAGTCAGTACTAGACTAGGATGAGGGATTTGGACAAAAGAGTGGGAGTAGATCCTGGACATAGTCCATGAAATGTTGGAGGCGCCCCAGGGACATTTTTATAGGGTACATATGGTCTCAGCTGTGAGTGAGGAAGGAGCTATTAAGGGCTAAGCTAGTCCTTAAGGAGGTCTCAGTCTTCTTGGGGTAAACATATGTGAGAACGAAAAAATTACAACGCAACCTGAGAAGTTCTATAAAGCATGTGCCAAGTGGGAGCAAGTTTTAGGGTTTTAATGAAGACTTCATAGGAGTGCCATTTGAAAGGTTGGCAGAGGTTGGATGATTGGACAAAGGTAAGGAAAGCCTAAGAAGGGTGTATAACACGGGCCAGGGCTTATGTACAAAAGAGCAGGTAGTGCATTAGAGAATCAGCAGCTAGACTGTAGGACTATCACTGATGTGAAGTATGCCAAAAGCATGTTAGGATATCTTAGTTACAAACTAATAAAGTTGGTGTAATCCTGGGGCAGGAACAGCTAGGATTTAGGAAATTACCCTTACCATTATCTTCACAAGTCTCAGTTGGTGCTATCTGAATTAGAACCAATACACTAGAGAATCTGACCTATTGGAGAGAACACAGCAGAACCCTAGTCTTGGGGCAGCAGGACAAGTTCCAGACCCGAACAGTCAAATCCTCCCAAAAGGATAACTGGCTTGTGTGGGGTCAGTTCTAAGCCCAAGCAGGGCTATATCTTTGCAGTGAAAAATCCTTAGGACCTATGGCTGAATAGGGCCTGAATAGGCTGTTGCTATATTAATTAGAGTCTGTTATTTCATCATAAGAAATCTGGGCTTTATCCTTTGGGTAACTGGGAATCTTTAAAGAATTTTGAGAGGTGACCAAACATAATATTTATTTTTGGAAGATGACTCTGGTGGTGATATGGAAGGCCTGGAAACTTGGAGTCCTAGCTGGAGGCTTTTCTCTCTTACTATAAGCTATGCAGTAATGGTTGGAATTGAGTTAGTGATGGTGGGGGGTGGAAATAGGGGATTCTTTATGAATTATTTGTTCTTAAAAAATGTGGCTTAGGGCTTTTTGGAAAGGTAATCATATTCATATGTATTCCTTTATAGATACATTCAGTTTCAGGTATAAATGGAGAGATGTATTTCTTATATGCATATCTATCTTTCTTTTAACCCTTATTAAATCTTCTGTTTACTGTGTGATACACTAGACTACCATTAGTGTCTTTTTTGTTGTTGTTTTTGAATGTAAGACTTGGCTTAGATATTTCTTTCCTGATATGATATTGAACCTTAAGCTATCAGTCCTTTTTTTTTTTTTTTTTCTTAGCTTGAATTAAATCAGATAATGTATTTGGAATGAGGGATAAAGTAGGTAACTGTATAAAGATCCTCGTCCCCTGGGTAAGAGCAAAGAGGCTAGTTATGCTCCCAGAGAGGGAGACTAAGATTACTGAGAATAAAGATTTTTGACTACTTCAAAGTCTTGACCAAGTAGTACAATAAGGGGAAAAAAAGTTTTCACTAGAAGCGAAGTGTAAGAAAACTGGGTTTCATGAGATGATTTGGAAAGTTTTCATTAAGTGCACATGCAGAGATTCCAATAGCAAGTGATAATGGACTCCTAGAAGCTCTTCACATGCATTGTATTTGTACTAGATAATTCACACGAGAGAGCGGCAATGAGCTAAGCCCAGTATTAATTTCAAGCCACCTCCCTTTTTGTTTAAAGGAAACTCATGCTGCTTTATAGAATTTTCAGATTCAACTGGATTTTGCCTACTTCTTTGATTGGCATCCATCCCAAATGACAGGTGGCTTTATCTAAACTAATATAGCCTTTTCTTTGTTTTCTTTCTTTCTCCCTCCATCCCTCCCTCCCTTCCTTCTTTCCCCTCTTCCTCCCCTTTCTTTCTATGTTTTTATTTATGGATCATACTTGTTTGCTGGTTAATATAAGATAATTTTGGTAATCTTGTCACTTTTGACATCTTTTTCCCCCTTTTTGTTATAGATACACATTATTAATTTTAACATTGGCTTTCTATTTCCAGCCTCTTCTCCTTCCTCCCAAGAATTAAAAATTTTAGTATACTCTCAAAATAAGAAAAAAAATCTGTATACTTTCAAAGGTGAAGTGTCAGCCTAAACTGTATCTACATGGAGGCTCTGACTCAACCATTTCTATCAAAATTCATTTCATTGCCCATATAAAACCAGAAAATGCTACTCTCTCAATTTGTCCCACCACAGGGAGCTCAACCCAGTGGCTCTGTGACAAACTAGAGGGGTGGGGTGGGGTGGACGATGGGAGGAAGGTTCAAGAGGGAGGGGACATATGTACACCCGTGACTGGTTCTTGTTTCTTGTTTATGTTTGGCAGAAACCAGCTCAATATTGTAAAGCAATTAACCCCCAATAAAAAATTTAAAAAAAGAAACCCATCTCTACGGGTGAGAAAAATAGTCCAAGTGAAACTAAAATGTTCCAATCACTGATTTGAAGCAGCCAGGATGCTTAGAGGAGCACCCAGGGATTTTTATCAAGATAGGCAACAGAAAGCAAAAAAGCACTTCAGAGTGTTTTGGGATGCAAAAAGTTAATCATTGTAATGGCCTAGCTGGTACAGGGGCATCAGCTACCCCAAAACTTTGGAACGCCACGTCTACATGAGTGTAGTTCCCTGCAATGTAATCCCACTTTCCGAAGGAGAATCCTTTCCTGCTGGGAACAAACGTGGAATTCGGTTTCTAGAAATCAAAGGCACCTGGGGAAGATTTTGGTCTGGACCTGAGAGCCAGTGAGTGTGATGCCTCCATTTCTCAGAGTGGGCTGTGGCAGAGCTGTTAATAGCAGCCTCCTGCATCTCCAGCTTCCTTACACTGGCAGACACATCAGCTTCCTGGGTGGGCCGGTTGGGAGTGTGATTCTGGGAGTCATTCCTGGAATCTCGCCTAAAGTCTGTTTCCTTGGCCTCCCGATGATTCTGTGAGCCACCCAAAGCTCGTAATAAAACCCTTTCTGCTTCAAGTAAGTAGAGTGGATTCTGTTATCACAACTAAGAATATTAGTGTATCTGATAATTGCTCTTGTAGGATTGACAACACCGGCAGCCAGTTTCAACTGGGAGCAAACCAAATTGTATAATAACAAGAGCATAGCCATGAAGGGAAACGTTTTTAAAGGAGACTGAGCTAGCTACTTTTGACTGTATTAATTTAATCTTATATGACCAACAATATAATTTGGGGATAAATGATGATGCCTTTAATTACTTTCACACAAAATAGGGCCTCTAATGTGGTTTAGAATACTCATCTTGGAAATCTTTTACTGTAGGGATATTCAAGCATTAGAATTTTGATAGCAGTGTATTATTTTTTGATATGGTAATTTCTGATTGATACTGCTTCTTTAACATATTGATTAAAGCCTGAGATAGTATAAATTTTGTGTAGAGATTAAAATATTCTTTGGGCTTCATAAAACTCCAAAACAACCCAAACAAATGTTTTGTTCCATCCTAGACCTCCTAAATCTGATATTCTGAGATTAATGCTGAGGACTTCGAACTTTTAACAAAGTGACAAGTTCATTCTTAAGTATACTAAGGTTCTTGGACCAATGTTTTAGAACATCGAGAGAAAATTCCTGTTAGAGAACTCTAATAAATCTTCGTTAATTAAAATGGTTAAAATTTATTAATAAATTCACCACCTGGTTTTCAGTTCAGTAACTTTCACTCTTAAATGCTGCATATCAAAAAGATGTTGTTCTTCTCTCAGGGATGAAATTGTAATAGCTTTTCCAACTATCTTTTAGAAGTCACAGCCTATAGCTTAAAAAATGTTTAAGACAAACAAAAGTTCAGCTTTTACTCAGTCATTTTTCCCTATCCTCTTTTTGAGCCTTTTCCTGGTCAATACAATAGGAAAAATCATCCAAAGGGATCTAGACTGATTTATAATTGTCTTACATTTAATTTAACATTTATTGAACACTTGGTGTGTAAAAGTCATGGTGCTAAGTTCTAGATATGAAAAGAATAAATGAAAAGTGAAATAAATAAAATAAAGGAGGAAGCTATTGTCGAGAAAGGCAGATGGACACAAGGACACGCAGATTTGATGCAGTGTATTAAGGGCTGTGACGAGGTCTGCATATGATGTTAAGGAGCAAAGACTAATGACTCTCATACTTGGCCACACACTGGAATCACTTGGGATGCTTAAAAAGAAAACATACCTGATGCCTGAATCCTACTTCCAGAATGTCTGATGTGTTGCCCTGAGATGTGTGGCCTGGCCATCAGGATTTTTAAAATCTCCCTGTGGATTCTAACGTGCAGCTCAGTTGAGAATCAAGGTTCACAGTAGGCTCCTGGAGACAAGTATATAAAGCAAGTGTCAGAATTTATATCAATCCATAGCACAGATCTAGCAAGATAAACCATTCATTGAATTTATTGTTTACCAGATTAACCAAGCTACATCAACTAAAGATTAAAGCTATAAGGAAGTTATCCATCCAAATGCCTTTACAGTGTACAAAGCAGTTTCACATACTGGATCTCATTTGACTTTCTTAACAACACCATGGGGAGTGAAAGAACATTGGAGGGGCTGTTTTCAGAAACATGATGGGGAAGTTGCTGTGCACGTGAGGGAGTGCTGCTACCTAGATTTCACTGTGCAAGATTGGGCTTTTGTCCAGCAGCATTGTTAGTCTTAGGATAAGTCAAGAAATTCAAGTTAAAATACTTTGGACTTGAATCAAATAAAAAGTAGAGACATCTGGAAAAGAGAGTGATGCAAGGCTATATACTTGGGTGGAGGTCAAAGGAAAGGCAAGGGGTTCAGTGGCCAAAAAGCAAGCAAAAGGGGTTGATGGGCCATGCTACCATGACTCCGCAGTAACAGAGAGCACTTGGGAAAATCAGCAGGTCATGTTGAAAACAACACATTCTGAGAAATGATGACAGATCCATTTATTTGCAACTTGGATTTAACTCATAAAAATGAATAGGGGAGGCTGCTGAAAGAAGTCATCCTACAGGAAGAACCCTCCAAAACTGCAAACTCAGACTGGACTTATCAGAGTACATGCTCTTAGTTTAAAGATAAATTAAAACATCTAGAATCCAACTGTCAGTATATGCACTTTATGTCATGTAACCTCACTGTTCATGGCTGGGAAGTATATTTTTTCTTCAACAGAGTATGGATTAGCTTTGTTTAGTATAACTTGTTTGTGTCATAAAATAATCAGGCTCCTTTAAAAAATATTAGGCTGCAGAGTCATGCTAAGTCATTCACCCAGGGACAGCCGGAATTACCTAATTAGAAGCAGATGGTGCAAGGGTGGTGCCCAGTGCTTTTTAGCCGCACACCCTTCCGAATTCATGTGGAGAAGGATGGTTCATAAAAATTGGGACAATCCTATATGTCAGGAAAACAAAATAGTTGGGACTAGAAAATAATTATTTTTTAAATAATTCTCCCTGCAGCCTATATGGAGAGAGAAAAATGAAAGCCATGACCCCTTCCTTCTTAACTGCAGTAACTTGTTTAAAATGCATTGCTTCTGTGAAATTTCTTCCCTGACTCCAGCCTGCCCTCCTGCCAATCACTCCATCTCCCCAGTCTTGCAAAGGTTGGGTTTGGTGACTCTTCTCTGCTGCTGTAATGCCCTATATTTAATACTCTCAGTGTTTAACACTTTAAATTGTGGTTGTGTTTTTTGTCTCCTCAGCAATTGAACTTATCTGATATGACAATTTATAAGAAACATAATTTAGTAATTGTTGGATGAATAGTTCAGAATTTGCTTCTCCTTTGTGTTAGTCACTCGGACTCTTTGAGACCCCCAGGATGCATGAAGTCCTCTGTTCATGGAATTTTCCAGGCAAGAATACTGGAATGGGTTGTCATTTTCTCCTCCAGGAGATCTTTGTGACCCAGGAATTGAACCCAGTTCTCCTGTGTCTCTTGCATTACAGGCAGATTCTTCCACCACTGCTTTTCCTAGTAGAAAACTAAATGTAACCCTCAGGAAGGCAGAGACTGTTTGTTTACCATCTAGCCCTGTGCCTCTTCTGATCCTGCATATAATAGGCCCTTGAAAAAAATCTAATGGGTAGAAGAATGAGTGAATGAATGAATGACCTGAATGAGCTATCTGGGGATAGGGACTGGATCTTATTTCTCTCTGTTCCCAGCACTTAATGGTCTTCAATGTCCGGTACTAAGAAGGTACTGTTTTCAAGGGCAAAGCAGTTAACATAAAGGTGAGGGATTGCTCCATCTGCTTGATTATAAAACAGTTTTACTGGATAATGCAGTTTTACTTGGAGAAATCATGACAAGGGCTTTGAAATAATAACGAATATATCTGAGTCTCTTTCATAGCTTCTGTTTTTTCCCCACATTCTCTGTCAATTTTGTGTTTATTCTCTATTTTAAAAAGTCTTATTGTGTTAGCATGTATGCCTAAACTATCTTTTTAAAATACACACACAGACACACACATGGGCTTCCCTGGTAGCTCAGCTGGTAAAGAATCTGCTTGCAGTGTAGGAGACCCTGGTTGAATTCCTGAGTTGGAAAGTCCCCTGGAGAAGGGAAAGGCTACCCATTCCAGTATTCTGGCCTGGAAAATTCCATGGACTATATAGTCCATGGAGTCACAAAGAGTCGGACACGACTGAGCGACTTTCTCTTTCACTCATGTATATATATAAACAGTGAAAACAGTGGCAGACTTCATTTTTTTGGGCTCCAAAATTACTGCAGATGGTGACTGTAGCCATGAAATTAAAAGACACTTACTCCTTAGAAGAAAAGTTATGACCAACCTAGACAGCACATTAAAAAGCAGAGACATTACCTTGCCAACACAGGTACATCTAGTTAAGGCTATGGTTTTTCCAGGAGTCATGTATGGATGTGAGGAAAGGAAAGGAAAGTGAAGTCACTCATTCATGTCCAACTCTTTGCGACCCCATGGACCATAACCTACCAGGCTCCTCTGTCCATGTGATTTTCCAGGCAAGAGTATTGAAATGGGTTGCCATTTCCTTCTCCAGGGGATCTTCCCGACCCGGGGATTGAACCCCAGTCTCCTGCATTGCAGGCAGACGCTTTACCATCTGAGTCACCAGGGAAGCCAATGGATGTGAGAGTTGGACTATAAAGAAAGCTGAGCACCGAAGAATTGATGCTTTTGAACTGTGGTGTTGGAGAAGACTCTTGAGAGTCCCTTGGACTGCAAGGAGATCCAGCCAGTCCATCCTAAAGGAAATCAGTCCTGAATATTCATTGGAAGGACTGATGCTGAAGCTGAAACTCCAATACTTTGGCCATCTGATGCAAAGCACTGACTCATTGGAAAAGACCCTGATGTTGGGAAAGATTGAAAGGAGGAGGAGAAGGGGACAACAGAGGATGAGATGGTTGGATGTCATCACCAACTCAATGGAGATGAATTTGAGTAAACTCCAGGAGTTAGTGATGGACAGGGAGGCCTGGCGTGGTGCAGCCCATAGGGTCGCAAAGAGTAGCACACAACTGAGCGACTGAACTGAACTGACTGATACTTTATTAGCCTGTTTTACAGTTTACAAGTGATACTCTATTGTATGTGGTGTTCTGGGCCTTGTTTTTGTATCCAGTATTATTCTTCTATAATTCATCTATGTTATTACATATAGTAATAGTTCTTTCAGAGGCTTCCCAGGTTGGTCAGTGGTAGAGAATCCACCTGAGATGCAGGAGACATAGGTTCGATCCCTCTCGGGAAGATCTGAAGAAGGAAATGGCAGCCCACTTCAGTATTCTTGCATGGGAAATCTCATGGACAGAGGAGCCTGGAGGGCTATAGTCTGTGGGGTCTAAAAGTGTCAAAAATGATTGAGAGACAGAGCACACATAGTTCTTCCATTTTCACTGTTATGTGATGTTCAAATATGTGACTACACTGTAATTTTATATCTATTTTTCTTTTGGACACTAGATTGTTTTCAGTTTTCTAATATCATAAAGAGTGCTTCTATAAACACTTTTTCAGTCACCTGGTATTTAAGAGCAGGAGATACATCTAAGAGTAGAATCCTTGGGTTGTGGAGTATGCAGTGCTCAACTTTGGAAGATGATGCTGAACAAGTTACTGACTTACAATCCCCAGAGCATTTTATATGGCTACTCTCCAACACTTGGTATGATCACACTTGCTAATCTGTACACATTTATTGGATACGTGTGTGCATGTGCACTTAATTGCTCAGTTGTGTCTGACTCTTTGTGACCGCATAGACTGTAGCCCACTAGGCTCCTCCGTTCATGGGAATTCTTCAGGCAAGAATACCGGAGTGGGTTGCCAAGTCCTCCTCCAGGGAATCTTCCAACCCAGGGATCGAACCCAGGTCTCTCACATTGCAGGCAGATTCTTTACTGTCTTAGCCACCAAAGATTTCTGATTGTGGTGTCAATAGTTATTTCCCTGATCCCTAATGAGGTTAAGCACCTTTACATATATTTAGCCATTTCTTACCTGTGAAACATATGTTCATATCAGTTTTTCTTTTAACTTTCTAGTTCTTTATTTTTATTATTAATTTATAGGAGTTCTCTATGGGTTTTGGATTCCAGTTCTTTGTTGAGAAAAGAGTATGTGTTGCAAATATTTTCTTTCAGTTTGTGACTTTTTTTTGTTATTCTGTGATATCTTTTGATAAACATGTGTTCATTGTTTTAATGTAGTTAATTTTATTATATTACTTTTAAGATTAGTGAATTTGTATTGTATATTAAAAGGCTGTCTTAACTAAATCATAAAAATATTATCCTATATTTTCAACCAAATGCTTTGCTTTTTACATTAAATTTTTCACCTACCTAGAGTTGTTTTTCATTTTTTTTCTTTGTGGATAATGATTTGTGATAGATTTATTGGAAAGCCCCACCTTTCTCTGTTGACCTGCTGTACATGTGTCGCTCATATATCAATGTTGCATAAATATTGAGGTCCCATCTTTCTATTCTTTATTGTCAGATTTGTCTCTCTTTGCCTATGTGTCCTACTTCACAGTTTTATAGAAATATTTCTAAATATCTAATGCAGAAATTTGCTTACTTTCTACTTTTGTTTCAGAACATCTTGGTTATTCTACCACATAAACCTTAGACTTAGCTTGTCAAATTTCACTTGACTTCAGTCTATATTTGGCAAGAAGTAATATTTTTATAGTTTCAAATCTTCTTATCCCCAAACTGGTGTTTCTCCAACATCTTTAAAATATGTTTTTAATAGATTTCTATCATTTTCTCCACACAGATCTTACATATCTTGTATTAGGTCATTCTCAGGTGTCGTATGGTTTTCATTGCTGTTATGAAAACTGTCGCCTTTTCAAATTATACTTCCTAACTCTTGAGAATATGTACAAATAAAATTGATTTTTTTGTTTATTGATTTCCTTCTTAGCTCTCTTCCTAAGTTCTCAAGATTTCTAATAATTTGTTTTGGTTCTTTGAGATATTGAAAGATTACAATTACATCATTTAAAAGTCATGATAGGTTTTTTTTCTTGTTAATCAGTATGCATTTCTTTGAATTTTGTTTTTTTATCATGTGCTGGTAGGACTTCCAGGAAAATGTTGAATAAAAGCTGTGATGTAGGAAAAAGGAAATTTTCCCAATGCTTTCTCACACTGAATCATCTCTTGTTTTGGGGAGACACATTTTCTAAGATGAAGGAGTCATTTTCCATTCTTGTTTGGTAAGAGGCATTATAACGAATATGGGTTTTTATGAATAACTTTTATAAGTTTTCTTCGTGAAGTAATATGTTAATTGTTCAGTCATATCTGACTCTTTGCAACCCTGTTGATTGTAGCCTGCCAGATTCCCCTGTCCATGGAATTCTCGAGGCAAGACTACTGGAATGGGTAGCCATTCGCTTCTCCAGGGGATCTTTCTGACCCAGGGATCGAACCTGGGTCTCCTGCATTGCAAGCAAATATTTTACCATATGAGGCACCAGGCAAGCTCAAAGAAGATATGATATGATATATCTTCTACGTAGAAGATATATCTTCATAGAAGATATAATATATTGTATTTCAATTTTTTATTTGATGAATGGCGTGCATTGATTTCTGATACAAACTATTTTGCAAGTTTGCAATAAGGCTCAGCTTGGTTACAGGTGATTGTGTATGCTGCTGAATTCAGTTTGGTAGTTTGGTAGTTTTGTTGTTGTTGTTGTTTTTTCCAGAAGTTTAAATCTCTTTGTGAGTGAGAAAAAAATCATAGCTGTCTTGTCTATTGTGTTTGCTGTGCTTTGGGTACCAGGGAAATTCTGGACTCATAGAATGAGTTGGAAAATAGTTCCTATTTTCCTATATTCTAAAGGAACTGTGATACAGTACAGGGACCTGCTTCTTAGAAGTCTGTTAAATCATCTGAATTTGGTACTTTTCTTTGCAGGAGGAATTTCAGCTCGATTCAATTACTTTAATATGTGCTGAACTTTATTGACTCTAGATTCATTTCTTGAATCCATTTGGTAAGGTATTAATTTTTAGGAATTAATTTCTTTTATCTAAAATTTTTAATTTATCAGCTTTTCAGTGTTGATTTTGTCTTCTTGTTTTTAAAATCCCTATTACTTTGTATATATCCATGTTTTCACTTCTAAAAATTGTGTGAGAGTTTTCTTTCCTTAGTATCAGAAGTCTACTTTATTATTTCAAGTAACGATATTTTAGTTTATCCTATTGTTTTTTTCTTAATTGGACAGTTACGTCACTACTTTTCGACTTTATTTCTGAAATAAGCATTTTAAGGCTATAACTTTCCCTCAAAATGCCCATTTTATTGCATCTCATGTTTTGATATTTACATTTTTTTTCATTTCTAAATATTTCTTAATTTCTTCATGAATTCTGTTTTGAATGAATTATTTTTAAATGCACGTCAAAAATTACAGATACCTGGGATTTTTAAAATATCTTTTATTTCCTGAGTTTTAATTTAATAGAATTGGAATTGAGGTCACAGAATGCATTTCATTTGATATTAATGCCTTGAAACATTTTGAATCTTGTTTTACAGGCCATTGGTGTGCCCCATATTCCATTCTGTTCCTATTTGAAGGAGTTATAAGATGGGAGACAGGCCCACCTTCCACTCTAGAAACACAAGGGGTCTGTATTAACTTTTTAGTCTGTAGATATGGATACATGTTTTTGGCTTAACTAGTAAGATTCTCTTGCCTGTGGCTTTGAATAAGACAGGAGTAGGATCAGTTAGAGACTTTTCCTAGCCAACATGAGTTGTTAAGAGGTCTTTGGTGTGGCATTAAGAATCTAGTAGCAATAGAATCTGGGGAAGGCAATGGCAACCCAGTCCAGTACTCTTGCCTGGAAATCCCATGAACGGAGGAGCATGGTAGACCGAAGTCCATGGGGTTGCTAAGAGTCAGACACAAGTGAGCGACTTCACTCTCACTTTTCACTTTCCTGCATTGGAGAAGGAAATGGCAACCCACTCCAGCATTCTTGCCTAGAGAATCCCAGGGACAGGGGAGCCTGGTGGGCTGCCGTCTATGGGGTTGCAGAGAGTCAGACATGACTGAAGCGACTTAGCAGCAGCAGCAGCAACAGAATCAGTTTCTGTGTCCTAAACAGACTATGATGTATAAACATCTTCCCTTGGTTTTCTGCCAGAGCCTTGCTTTCTACTCTTTCAGTTGGTTTTCTAAGTTATTGGTATCTTGCTGAATAAATTTCTTTTCTGTTTAATTTAGCCAAAGTCAGTTTCTACTTACTTAAAACTGAAAACCCTGACAAATGTAAAAAGGTAATACTTCTGAGGGAATGACAGTATATTAATTTCTATTTTTAGTTTACTTAATCTTAGAACTCTTTCTTCAGTAGGCATTATTTATTTTCCTCATTTAACAGATAAAGAAGCTGGGGCTTCAGGAGTTTAAATGTTATGCCCTAAAGCCACAGAGCTTGTTAATGGTGGAACCAGATGCAAGCCAGCTTCTTGATCAGCTCCTCTTAACCATTATATATAATCAGCTGATAATTTTTAAGCCTTTTCACCCTGACTGTAATAGCCTATAAGCTGAAAGAATCAATACAGATTGCCAAAGAATAGGTAAAGGTACTGGGAGGTCAGAGACTAGATTCTGCAAATATTCATGCATTCTAAAATTTTAATTGGGGAAAAGTACTTCTCCTAGGCTTTTAAGAAATACATGGTATTTCTTTAAAAAAAAAAAAAAAAAAACACCACTTTTTAAAAACTGGTTTTCTCCTAGCCACCTAGCCTACCTCCGCCCCAACTCTGCAGATTTGCCACACGTGCCTTGGCAACATAAACAAGCATCACACACAGGCACCAATGACAACATCCTTCATCATCTCCCTGGCCTAACAGAGGGGTCCTTTTAGGTCATGGACCACTTTCCTTCCTGTAGGTTTACTGAGACTTTGTGTGTTCATGCTCATTAAGTAACTTCTAGCAATCTTGGCTAAATAACTTGGCAAAAGACTGAACTCATAGTCAGTCAGTATTGCTTCATAACACACACATGCAGACCTCATGATATATGTGACAGTTGACTCACTTAAATCACCCAATTAATTTTTTGTAGTCTTGTGTAAATATAATAAAGTAGCTATAGAAATGAAAGATGTTTTCAAGTTTAATCTGACTCCCCTGAACTCATGGAGTCAGAGTTAACTTATATTTCAGTTTAGGTGATTTTACAGAAAGTTATTTTAAAGACAAAATATTCTTAGAAGATTGAAGTTGTTTCTGCCTCCATTTTTCTTAATTGCTTTCATGAAAAGCCTACTGATTTTATAATCTATTAATTTGCAGTGGAAAAAAAAACTGTACTCTTGTTGATGTAAAAAGTTTACTCTACCAATAATGCATATATATATAATAGATGTATATTAACCTCATCTTTAATATGTTTGTTGCCGAATTACACATTACTGGCATTTGTAGTTATTTCTTGGCTTTTCCCACAGTAGAATACTTCAGTGCTTTAAGTGATCCATTCAAATTTAAGTGAAGTAAAGCAGTGAGGATATTTTGACAAGAAGCAATTTAGGTAAGTGTTAATTATTCGTATTCTTCTGTCTTGCTATCAATAGAGACATTGACCAAGCTATAGCAATTTAAGCTCTATCAGAAGAGCAACAAGGGTCCCACAAGTGGTAGCCAGGTGCCAAAATCAAATTAAACTCTTATGTTTCAACAGGGATTCATTTTTTGAGAGTACAATGACAATAGAAAGTCAAGGGAGAAGTGCTAATTTCAGCTGCCCTGTACCAGTTGAAATATCTTGGTAAAAATACTCGTGTTTGCCACATGACATAAAGAGCCATGAAAATTTGGCAAATGAAGTATAAATCTGTATAAACAAAGTGAGAAATATCACAGGAGTGATCTAGGGAAATGCATTTTGAGAGGAAAACCAAGAATTCCTCATTCTGACTGTTATTCCCTCAGACAGAAGAGATTGCTCCCTGGATTTGTCTATAGATAAGTATATAAAAGAGGGAGCTGCAAGAATTTATTTATTTTTCCTTAAAAATGGCCTCTGAAGGCAATCTGATTTCTTGTTCATTGTTGCACTCTGGCTTAGACTCTGTGTTTTGAAGACAAATTAAATAATAGATTGGTTGTTCTCTGGCTCATGCCAGCAACCAAATTTGATCGAGTGAGGGAAGAGTAGCAAAGATTGCTGATGTATTTATATGCAACTAACTGAATAAAAAAGGAAAGGTGAAGTTATCCACTGATTTTTTTTTTATCAAGTTCCAGCTTGATATGTTGACCTGATACATTACATGATACATTCATAACTAAAGTCTCTGCTCTAGCAAGGGATGGACCTACCTCTCCAAGTTCCATGTTTTTCCATCATATGCCACTGATAATCCACCTGAGTTGGGGAATGTTGATTATCAAAAGATGCCTCTTCTTTCAGATTTAAAAATTTTTTTCTCATTCAAAAACCAACCTTTGGGACTTCCCTGTTGGTCCGGTGGTTAAGACTTCATCTTCCAACACAGGGTATGCGGTTTCGATCTCTGGTTGGGGAGCTAAGATTCTACCTGCCTTGTTGCCAAAAAACAAAACACAGAGCAGAAGCAATACTGTAAGAAATTCAATAAAGACTTTAAAAAATGGTCCATATCAAAAAATATCTGAAAAAACCTACCATTTATTTAAAAGTACTATTTTCTATTTAATGCTAAATAAAATGATGAGCTCTTAGCTAATCAGGGATTTAAACATTACTTTATTTCTACATTTTCTCCCTCCATCTGCTGCTATTATTATTTAAGTTTTAATGTTTTGACAGAAAGCTAATATTTCAATAGCATTTCCCCTAATACTTAATAATAACTCAGAGCTGAGAGATGTATTAAGGCATGGGAATGCCTATTTTCCTCAACCATCATCACTTTACATAAAAACTTAAGAATATTTAACACTTAGTATTCATTTTAATCCTTATTCCGACTCACAGATGGCATGGAACAGTTTCTCTGAGTATTCACAGCAGTAACACTTGCTTTCTGTAGATTCTCCTTCCTGGGGTTACACTGAGATCATTGTCCTAGAATATTCTCTTCTGTATTCTGAGAAGTTACTAGCAATGGCTTAGATAATAAGACTTTTTTGAGGTTATTTGTGTTTCTCACATGTATGAGATGAAGATGAAAAGTTCTTTGAAGAAATTATTGCAAAAAAGACCACTTTTTCTCCATTATTTTTTAACTAAGGATTTCTAATCAGTTAAATTCATAAACCCATCCTTTTGGATCAGATAATGAACATATGTGTGTGTGTGTGTATTTTATATGTAAATATATTGAATATAAAATGAAATAAACATATTGAAATATACATTAAAATTTTAATATAAATATGTATGTGTATATCTAGTAAATAGTCTTAATAAATTTTGTTCACATGCTTCTTTTTGTTTTTCAAAAGTGTATATTATAGTACTCCTTTATTAACTCTCAGATTAAACCTTTTTATGTGTTAAGCAATTTTCTGGGCCCTGGAGATTAAAGCCCCAGAAAAAGAAAAAGGATCCAAAAACCCAAATCTGTCATTCTGGATTGTATATTCTATGGGAAGAGGGCCAACAATAATCAAATAACCAAGTATATGGATACTGTGTCAGATGCTAACAAGTGCTGTGAAAGGAAAAAACAGAATTGGGGAATGGGTGTGTGTGTTGATTTCTACTTTATGTTGGACTGCCATGGAAAGGAACTTCTGATCAGAGGACTAAGGAAAGTTAGGGAGTGGATGGCCCATTCAGTCCAAAGTAATGGGACTGAAGGAGTGAAGTCTCTGAGATAGGATTTACATAGCATGTTGAGGAAACATAAGCAGGCTAATACAGCTACAGTGACATGAGCTAGGATAGTAGTAAGAGGGGCTAGATTTTCAGGCCTTTTCAAATTCATAGGGAGGGCTAGGTTCTATGTTTGATGTGATAGGAAACCAGTGAGAGAGACATGATCTGATTTAAATTTTAAGACAGGCATGCTGGCTGGCTGCAGTGGAGAGTAAAGTAGTGAAATTGTTAATTCATTTTGAGAGACTACGTGCTGTGTGCTAAGTCACTTCAGTTGTGTTCCACTCTTTGCGACGCTAAGGACCGTGTCCCACCAGGCTCCTCTGTCCATGGGATTCTCCAGGCAAGAATACTGAAGTGGGTTGCCATGCTGTCCTCCAGGGGATCTTCCTGGCCCTGGGACTGAACCTTTGTTTCTTACATCTCCTGCATTGGCAGGTGGGTTCTTTATGACTAGGGCAACCTGCGAAGCCCCTTGAGAGACTATGGGCCATAAAAATGCTCTTTGTGAGTGAAGTAAGTCAGAAAGAGACAAAACAAATATCATATATAAATGAATATATACGGAGTCTGGAAAAATAGTACTGGTGAACCTATTTGTAGGGAAGGGATGAAGACACAGACATAGAGAACAGAGTTGTGGACACAGCAGGGGAAGGAGAGGGTTGGATGAATTGAGAAAGTGACACTGACATATATACACTAAGTAAATAAGTGTTAGTCACTTAGTCAAGTCCAACTCTTTTGCGATTCCATTAACTGTAGCCCACCAGGCTCCTTTGTCCAGGGGATTCTCCAGGCAAGAATATTGGAGTGGGTAGCCATTCCTTTCTCCAGGGGAATCCTCGCCAGCCAGGGATTGAAACTGGGTCTTCTACATTGCAGACAGATTCTTTACTGTCTGAACCGCCAGGGGAGCCCGTATATACACTGCTGCTGCTGCTAAGTCGCTTCAGTCATGTCCGACTCGGTGCGACCCCATAGACAGCAGCCCACCAGGCTCCCCCATCCCTGGGATTCTCCAAGCAAGAACACTGGAGTGGGTTGCCATTTCCTTCTCCAATGCATGAAAGTGAAAAGTAAAAGTGAAGTTGCTACCATGTGTAAAATAGCTAGGGGAAATCTGCTGTATAACACAGGGAGCTAAGTTCTGTGCTCTGTGATGACCTAAAGGAGTGGGATGAGGGGGGAGTGGGAGGCTCTCAAGAGCGAGGGGATATATGCATAATTATGGCTGATTTACACTGTTATGCAGCATAGACTAACACAACACTGTAAAGCATTTATCCTCCAATTAAAAAAAATACTATTTGTGGTCTGCACCTCTTTAGTGCATACGAAAGTAAAGAGAAGTCGCTCAGTCGTGTCCGACTCTTTGCGACCCCATGGACTGTAGTCCACCAGGCTCCTCGGTTCATGGGATTTTCCAGGCATGAATACTGAGTGGGTTGCCATTTCCTTCGTCAAGGAATCTTCCCGACCCAGAGATCGAACCCGGGTCTCCCGCATTGTAGGCAGATGCTTTACCGTCCAAGCTACTAGGGAAGCCATATGAAGAGTTAAAGTTAAAAAGTTAAGTCACTCAGTCGTGTCCGACTCTTTGCGACCCCATGGACTGTAGCCCACCAGGCTCCTCCATCCATGGGATTCTCCAGGCAAGAATACTGGAGTGAGTTGCCATTTCCTTCTCCAGAGGATGTTCCTGACCCAGGGATCGAACCCAGATCTCCCGCATTAGAGGTAGACGCTTTAACCTCTGAGCCAGCAGGGAAGCCTAAAGAAGCAACACCGAAAGTTTTGGACATAATATTGAAGTGTTTTCTTTTTTTCCTTATTTAGATACCTCTTGCAGATTTTTCACTATGTATGTGAAAAATCATTTTGAACTATCAGTTATTGGTTCAAAAGTGAGGCATGAATGTGGACTTAGTCACTTGGACAGCAAGAAGATCAAACCAGTCAATCCTAAAGGAAGTCAACCGTGAATATTCTTTAGAAGGACTAGTGCGAAAGCTCAAGTTCCAAACTTCGGCCGCCTGCTGGAAAGAGTCAACTCTTTGGAAAAGACGCTGATGCTGGGAAAGACTGAAGGAAAGAGGAGAAGGGGCGACAGAGGATGAGATGGTTGGATCACATCACCGACTCAATGGACTTGAGTTTGAGCAAACTCATGGAGATAGTGAAGGACAGGGAGGCCTGGCATGCTGTAGTTCATGGGGTCACAGAGTCAGACATGACTTAGTGACTGAACAACCACAGCAAGAAGACTGAGCAAAATCTATATTATCTCTGTATATTTTGCTACTGTAGCAAGTTATAAGCTCTAGAAAATGCACTTGAAAATATAAAATCAGAGAGTGAAATAGTTTTCCAAGCCATTCTTCCCATTTAACACTCAAAATTTCTACTAAGCACAAATGGAATTTATTTTTGCATGAATTTGTTTTTGTGATCACTCTTCATCTGTAAACATGGAGCAGCACTAGATATAGTATCATGTAAACTAATTAAGAAAACACATAGCCAAACACATAGAAAAGGAAACCCCTAACTCTAAATATGAGAAATTAATATAACTCAAATCCAAAATGAACCTTGGAGTGATGCCCAAAGGACTATCAGGTACAGCCTTGAGTCTCTTTAGGATAGGTCATTAGAAGAGAAATCCCCATAGAGAGACACAGGCAAGTACAAAGATGTGTTGCTGAATTGCCAGGTCCTAGACAGAATTATAGGTAATATCATGAGAGAAAAATCGAGGACCCAAGTCTCCATCAAAAGCTACTGTGTGGTCAAAACTTATAGTA
The DNA here is from genome assembly GCF_000754665.1 of Bison bison bison. NCBI lineage: Eukaryota > Metazoa > Chordata > Mammalia > Artiodactyla > Bovidae > Bison > Bison bison. The sequence goes on from NW_011494897.1 coordinate 2,918,235, forward strand.
ACTACATGAAGCAGAAATAACAAGTTTTGAAATTAAATAGAAATTAAATTTGTTAGTGACCAAAAGAATCCTCTGGGACTGATGCTTAAGGAAACAAGAAAGAAAGAAAAAAAATTATTCTAAGGATAATTCTGTACCCCGGGAGGCATGGGGCACACAAAAGAAAAAATAAATTACTCACTGAGGATAATCTATTTATGTGTACCTTGTTTGTATATATTATATATATACCTATATATCTGTATTTATATTATATATACATATTTGTATTATATATTATCTATGTAAGTTATTTTTCACAAAGACACACTCTTTGCTGTGAGTTAACAGAGGCAAGAAGCAATCTCCCACTGAAGATGATATTTAAAATATGTTTATATATATGTACATTTTGGGGTAAAAAGAATTTTAAGGGAGAGTTAACCAAGACAAACATAACTATAACGTACAAAGAATTGATGCTTTTGAACTGTGGTGTTAGAGAAGACTCTTGAGAGTCCCTTGGACTGCAAGGAGATCCAACCAGTCCATCATAAAGGAGATCAGTCCTGGGTTCATTGGAAGGACTGATATTGAAGCTGAAACTCCAATACTTTGGCCACCTGATACGAAGAGCTGACTCATATGAAAAGACCCTGATGCTGAGAAAGATTGAGGGCATGAGGAGAAGAGGATGACAGAGGATGAGATGGTTGGATGGCATCACCTACGCAATGGACATGGGTGTGGGTGGACTCTGGGAGTTGGTGATGGACAGGGAGGCCTGGTATGCTGCGGTTCATGGGGTTGCAAAGAGTCGGACACGACTGAGCAACTGAACTGAACTGAACTAAGAAACAGTGATAATAATTAATAAGTATGTTTATAGTTCTTCAGCTAAATATAAAATTATTTAATAGTTGAAGAAGAAATAGTAATCTAATGTAATGATAAGTTATAAATATTAATAAAGTATTCTGAGAAAGAACAAAATGAACTACTAGAAATAGAAGTATAGCCATTGCAAAAACAAAACCCTCCATAGATGTGTAAAGTTGAATATAAATGAAGAAAGAATTAATAGAATTGATGAAGGACAATATTCAAGAAATATAGACAAAGAATTTAGAATTGAAGGAAGACTTGACTTTTGAGATTGCAGAAGCAAATTATTTACTGAGTAGGACAAGTGAAACAAATCTACATAAAGCCATCAGATCAGATCAGATCAGTCGCTCAGTCGTGTCCGACTCTTTGTGACCCCATGAATAGCAGCACGCCCGGCCTCCCTGTCCATCACCAACTCCCGGAGTTCACTTAAACTCACGTCCATTGAGTCGGTGATGCCATCCACCCATCTTATCCTCTGTCGTCCCCTTCTCCTCCTTCCCTCAATCCCTCCCAGTATCAGAGTCTTTTCCAATGAGTCAACTCTTCCCATGAGGTGCCCAAAGTACTGGAGTTTCAGCTTTAGCATCATTCCTTCCAAAGAACATCCAGGGCTGATCTCCTTCAGAATGGACTGGTTGGATCTCCTTGCAGTCCAAGGGACTCTCAAGAGTCTTCTCCAACAACACAGTTCAAAAGCGTCAAATCTTCGGCGCTCAGCCTTCTTCACGGTCCAACTCTCACATCCATACATGACCACTGGAAAAACCATAGCCTTGACTAGACGGACCATTGTTGGCAAAGTAATGTCTCTGCTTTTTAATATGCTATCTACAGCTCTACATCAAATTAAACAATTATTTAAGAATGAAAGGTGAAAAAAGGCCTAAAAAATTCTCAAAGAATGAGAAGGCTTGCATTCATAAACTTCATTGAAATATCTTACGTATTTGGATCAGCAAGATTAAACCCAAAGAGAAAGGATGTAATACAAAAGCAGTGGCTGCGTTTGAAATTTGTAAACAAGTCAGTGAATATAAATATGCTTGACAGTAAAACACTTAGAATTATAGTGTTTATTTGAGAGGATTTAAAAAACAGGTTAGAAAAGCAATAGAGAAAATCTAACACCTTTTAGTGATAAAAAAAAAAAAGAGAACAAAACTGGTCAAAAAACAAAGGACCAGAAATGAATTTCCTCAACCTAATAAAGGTATCAACCATAAAACCCACAACTGACATTACTGTTAGTGTTGAGACTTTGAAAACTTTCTCCAGAGATTAGGAATAAGACAGGGATGTCCACTCTCACCACTTTTATTCTGCACTGTATTGAAGTTTCTACCCATGGAAATCAGGAAAGAAAAGGACATATGGGGCATCCAGATGGGAAAGGAAGAAGAAAAAAATGTTTGTATTTGCAGATGACATTTTCTTGTATATAAAAAACACCTCCAAGTCTAGAAAATATACTTTTAGCACTAATAAAGAAGTTCAGTGAGGCTGTCTGATACAAACGTGGGTGTGTCTGCATGCTTAGTTGTGTCCAACTCTTTGTGACCCCATGGACTGTTGCCCACTGGGCTTCTCTGCCTATGGGATTTCCCAGGCAAGAATACTGGAGTGGGATGTCATTTCCTCCTCCAAGGGATCTTCCTGACCCAGGAATTGAACCCACATCTCTTGCATTGGCAAGAGAGTTCTTTACCACTTGAGCTACCTGGGAAGCCCATCAGATACAAGATCAGAATGCAAAAATCAATTATATTTCTATACAGTAGCAATGAAGAAACCAAAAATGAAATTAATAAAAAAAAGTCTCATTTGCAATAGAATCAAAAACCATGAAATAGGAATGAAATTAACAAAAGAACTATAAAACACATTTGCAAAACCATTCAACATTGCTAAAGTAGGAAACAAGTAAATGGTAAGGCATCCCATGTTGTCATCTCATCCCCAAAGGACATGTAACTAGAATTTACAGAGTTCTTACAACTCAATTATAGAAAGAAAAATAGCCCAATTAAAAATGGGCAAAGGATCTGAAGAGAGATTTCTTTGAAGAAGATATACAAGTGATTAATACATGAAAAGATGCTCAAAATCATAGTTATTTGGGAAATGCAAATCAAACTCAAAAATGAAAGGCTACTTCACACCCATATGAAGGTTGCAATCAAAAAGACAGTTAATTTAAGTGTTAGAGAGGATGTGGTAAGAATGAAAACTGTTGGCAGGAATGTAAAATGGCTTTTCTATTTTGAAAATTGTCTCAGTTCCTTATAAAGCTAACCATACAGGTATATGTGACCAAGTAATTCCACTCCTATCTGGATTTATACCTAAAAGAAATGAAAATCTCTGTCAGTGCAAAAATATGTACACAAACATTCATAATAGCATTTTTTCATGCTAACCAAAAGAGAAATGACCTAAGTGTCCATCAACTGGTGAATGATAAAGAAAATAGAGTATATCCATACAATGGAATATTATTCAGCAAAATAAGATAAGTGAAATTCTAATACATGCTACAACCTGAAAAAATCTTGAAAAGTCATGTTAAAGTGAAAGATGCAAATGATAACATATTGTAGGATTTCATTTATATAAAATGTACAGAGTAGGCAAATCTATAGAAATAGAAATTAGATTAGTGGTTTCCTAGGGCTGAGGGTCCCATCACTTCATGGCAAATAGATGGGGAAACAATGGAAACAGTGACAGACTTTATTTTCCTGGGCTTCAAAATCATTGCAGATGGTGACTACAGCCATGAAATTAAAAGAAAAAGCTTGATCCTTGGATGAAAAGCTATGACCAAACTAGACAGCATATTAAAAAAGCAGAGACATTACTTTGCCTACAAAGGTCCTTCTAGTCAAAGCTATGGTTTTTCCAGTAGTCATGTATGAATGTGAGAGTTGGATTATAAAGAAAGCTGAGTGGCGAAGAATTGATACTTTTAAACTGTGGTGTTGGAGAAGAGTCTTGAGAGTCCCTTAGACAGCAAGGAGATCAAACCAGTCAATCCTAAAGGAAATCAATCCTGAATATTCATTAGAAAGACTGATGCTGAAGCTGAAACTCCAGTACTTTGGCCACCTGATGTGAAGAGCTGACTCATTAGAAAAGACCCTCATGCTGGGAAAGATTGAAGGCAGGAGGAGAAGGGGATGACAGAGGATAAGATGGTTGGATGGCATCATTGACTCAATGGACATGAGTTTGTGCAAGCCCCGGGGGTTGTTGATGGACAGGGAAGCCTGGTGTGCTGTAGTCCACGGGGTCGCAGAGTCGGACACGACTGAACGACTGAACTGAACTGAGGGCTGAGGGTTGGGGCATGTGGATTCTGTCTAAGGAATAGAGAATATCTTTGGAAGATATTCCAAATGTATTCTAGAATGTATTGTGGTGATGGTTGCAGATCTCTGTAAGTATATAAATATATTATAAGCACTTTGAATTGTATCTGTTACATGGGCAATTGTATGATGTGTGAATCATATCAATAAATCTGTAAAAAAATTAGTGATGAAATTATAGATGTGAACATGGAATATTTAGGGGATAGATTTTATAAAAGGAATTTTGTTCCCTATAGGAACAGGAGAATTAATACTAATTAATTTTAGACTGTTAATTTAAGCATGTAAGTTAAACTTTTGAGAGCAAAAACTAAAGGATAGAAACAGAATATTAAACATAAACCAGTAACAAGAAAGAAAAAAGTAACTAGAACTGAATTAATAGAAGGAAGAAGAGGGGGAAAAAGTAAAGAAAAACATCATAAATCCAAATATATGAGTAATTCACAAAAATGTGTAAATCATCTTGTCTTCTAAAAAATAGAAATTCTGATATTAAATAAATAACAAAAAATATTTTCTAGGAAACTTTTCAAAGCATAATGGCCCAAAAAAGCTAAAGGTGAAAGCATGGGGAAAAGTCTGTTAGTTAAATGCTAATAAAAGAAAACTTGTATAGTGATATTATTATCAAACAAGATTGATAGTTTTTAAGACTTATAGCTTTCTTACAAATGCTTTCATATGTGATAAAAGCAATGTTTCACTAAGAAAATAGAATAATTTAAAATGTCCACAACCTAGAAAATAGGCTCAAAATATAAATAAATAATAGTAAAGGCAATTAAATGGAGTGATATAGAAGATTTTAACTGTCTCAAAAACTGATAGATCAGGCAAATAAAAATTAGCAAAGTTGTAAGAGATTTGAACAATATACTTAACAAGTCCAATCTAATGTACATGTTTAGAACCATGTATAATGTGGCAATACACAGTTTTTAAAAGAATTCCCATGCTTTTACTTTTAAAATTTGTATTGGATTATAGTTTATTTCATACTGTTCATGGGGTATGAACTGGAAGAAACACAAGCTGGAATCAAGATTGCCAGGAGAAATATCAATAACCTCAGATATGCAGATGACACCACCCTTATGGCAGAAAGTGAAGAGGAACTCAAAAGCCTCTTGATGAAAGTGAAAGTAGAGAGTGAAAAAGTTGGCTTAAAGCTCAACATTCAGAAAATGAAGATCATGGCATCCAGTCCCATTACTTCATGGGAAATAGATGGGGAAACAGTGGAAACAGTTTCAGACTTTATTTTTCTGGGCTCCAAAATCACTGCAGATGGTGACTGCAGCCATGAAATTAAAAGACGCTTACTCCTTGGAAGGAAAGTTATGACCAACC
>NW_011494897.1:2923928-2931825 GCF_000754665.1 Bison bison bison
ATGCATTACTTCATGGGAAATAGATGGGGAAACAGTGGAAACAGTTTCAGACTTTATTTTTCTGGGCTCCAAAATCACTGCAGATGGTGACTGCAGCCATGAAATTAAAAGACGCTTACTCCTTGGAAGGAAAGTTATGACCAACCTAGATAGCATATTCAAAAGCAGAGACATTGCTTTGCCAACAAAGGTTCGTCTAGTCAAGGCTATGGTTTTTCCTGTGGTCATGTATGGATGTGAGAGTTGGACTGTGAAGAAGGCTGAGCGCCAAAGAATTGATGCTTTTGAACTGTGGTGTTGGAGAAGACTCTTGAGAGTCCCTTGGACTGCAGGGAGATCCAGCCAGTTCATTCTGAAGGAGATCAGCCCTGGATGTTCTTTGGAAGGAATGATGCTAAAGCTGAAACTCCAGTACTTTGGCCACCTCATGCGAAGAGTTGACTCTGGAAAAGACTCTGATGCTGGGAGGGATTGGGGGCAGGAGGAGAAGGGGACAGCAGAGGATGAGATGGCTGGATGGCATCACTGACTCGATGGACGTGAGTCTGAGTGAACTCCGGGAGTTGGTGATGGACAGGGAGGCCTGGTGTGCTGCGATTCATGGGGTCGCAAAGAGTCGGACACGACTGAGCGACTGATCTGATCTGATAATTTATTTATAATGATGTGTTAGTTTCAGGTGTATAACAAAGTAATTCAGTTGTACATATACATATATTTTTTCTCTTTCAGATGCTTTTCTCATATAGATTATCTCAGAATATTGAGTAAAGGTCCTTGTGCTATACATTAGGCCCTTGTTTTTTATCTATATTATATATAGTAGTATGTGTATGTTAATCCCAAACTCCTGATTTGTTTTTAAAATATATAGAACCTAAACCTCTATTGGAACACAAGGGAAGTCTCCAAAATACCAGTTTTTGTCTAGGTAGATGATGTTCACTGATCACACTAAAGTAGAAATCAATAAAAATATATAGCTTTATTTCCTTCCCCATGTTTAAACATTAGAAGACATGAGTCTAAATAATTTATGGGTGAAATAAATCATAATGGCAATCACTCAGTATTTAATACTGAATGTCAATGTAAACACTACATACCAAACTTGTGAAAATACTGCTAATGCAATGTATTGATTTATATTCTTAGGTATTAATATTAGAAAGAAAAGTATACTGAGAAGAGGCTGATTAATTTTACGTATCAGTTCAGTTTGGTCTCTCAGTCATGTCTGTCTCTTTGTGGCCCCATGGACTGCAGCATACCAGGCCTCCCTGTCCATCACCAACCCCTGGACCTTGCTCAAAATCATGTCCATTGAGTCAGTGATGCCATCCCACCATCTCATCCTCTGTTGTCTGCTTCTTCTCCTGCCCTCAGTCTTTCCCAGCATCAGGATCTTTGTCAGTGAGTCAATTCTTCACATCAGGTGGCCAAAGTATTGGAGTTTTAGCTTCAGCATGAGTCCTTCCAATCAGTATTCAGGATTGATTTCTAAACAACAAAAATGTAAACAGTAAATTCTTATGAAATAGAAGGAAGGTGAAATAACTTCATTTGATTAGATAACTGACATCGATAGATCCTCACATAATCTAAGAAATGATCTTAGCACAGGACATGCAAATAGACCATGAGTATTCTCCACATCTACATTTGTTTATTACATACAGGGAAAAATGAGATCACACTGTCTTGCTGATACTCACATGGCCAAAAAAGAGGAACCAAAAGACCAGATTATTACCCCAAATCAAGAAGGTAATGCCAGAAATAGATTAACTACTATCAATACCATTGAATTACCCCAGTCTCTAAATTAAACTGGTCTTAATATTGCTAAATTGATATTTAAAGTTCAGATTTTTTAATGCCTTATAATGAACAATATTTGAAACAGTATAAATAATTACTGAGAAAAACCAAACATCGTATTGTGGGGCACAAAACACAACATATCCTATAATGAACTTTAGCATTATAAAAATCTATGACAACTTTTACATAGAATATATAAAATAGTTTGAATAATTATAATATTAACTTTGGTAATTGTAAAGAAATAATGGCTTGGTGAAATTATTGTATCTCTTTTACTTATTGTTCATCTACTTTTCAGTTTATCATACAAAACATGCTGATCAGTCATAAAACTGCCTTTAGCATCAGTACCAGTTCAGTTGCTCAGTAGTGTCCAACTCTTTGAGACCCTATGGACTGCAGCACGCCAGGCTTCCCTGTCCATCACCAACTCCTGGAGCTTGCTCAAACTCATGTGATACCATCCAACCATCTCATGCTCTGTCATCCCCTTCTCCTCCTGCCTTCAATCTTTCCCAGCATCGTGGTCTTTTCTAGTGAGTCAGCTCTTCGCATCGGGTGGCCAAAGTATTGTATTTTGAACTTCAGCATCAATCCTCCAACTAATATTCAGGACTGATTTCCTTAATGATTGACCAGTTGGATCTCCTTGCAATCCAAGGGACTCTCAAGAGTCTTCTCCAACACTACAGTTCAAAAGCATCAATTCTTTGGTGCTTAATATAGTGTAATGCCTTAATATACAAAACTGCCTTTCAGTTCAGTTCAGATCAGTCGCTCAGTCGTGTCCAACTCTTTACGACCCCATGGACTGCAGCACTCCCTTAGTATAGTGTAATGTAGACTTTTTTTTTCCTCATTGAGCTGTGCTTTTTCATAAGCACAGTTTGTGATATGTGAATGAGAATTTACTATGCTATAAATAGTTTAGTTTTGCAAATGAAGAATTATTTTACCTGTAAGATAGCTGGTATGTTTTTTTCATTATTTGGCTATTTCCTTATGTAACATTGTACTACACTTCATGGGATTTACGTTCAGTAGACTTTTTTTTTTTTAATTGGGGAAACTTGCTTTACAGTGTTGTGTAGGTCTTTGCCATACAACACGTGGAACCAATCATAATTATATATATGTACCTTCCCTCTGGAACCTCCCTCCCACCTCCCCCATCCCACCCCAGTTAGGTCTCACAGAGCACCTGGCTGAGCTCCCTGTGTATGCAGCAGCTTCCCACTAGCTATCTATTTCTTGCTTCCCTGATAGCTCAGTTGGTAAAGAATCCACCTGCGATTCAGGAGATCCTAGTTTGATTCCTGGGTCGGGAAGATCCGCTGGAAAAGGGATAGGCTACCCACTCCAGTATTCTTGGACTTCCCTTGTGGCTTAGCTGATTAAGACTCTGCCCGCAATGTGGGGGACCTGGGTTTGATCCCTGGGTTGGGAAGATCCCTTGAAGAAGGGAAAGGCTACCCACTCCAGAATTCTGGCCTGGAGAATTCCATGGACTATATAATCCAAGGGGTTCCCAACAACACAACTGAGCGACTTTGACTTTCACTTTCAGTGTATGTGTGGGCTTTTCCCAGGTGGCTCAGTGGTAAAGAATCCACCTGCCAATGTAGGAGATGTGGGTTCAATCCCTGGGTCAGGAAGATGCCCTGGAGGAGGAAATGGCAACCCACTCCAGTATTACCTGAGAAATCCCATGGACAGAGGAGCCTGGTGGGCTATAGTCATGGGGTCCCAAAAGAGTCGGACACAACTTACTGACTAAACAACAGTCTATGTATACCAAGGTTACTTTCTCAATTTATCCCACCCTGTCCTTCCACCGCTGTGTCCACAAGTCCTTTTTCTACGTTTGTATCACCATTCCTTTCCTGCAAGTAGGTTCATCAGGACTCCAAGCTGAACCATTTAATTAAACAGTTCTGTAATTAAAAAAAAAAAATCTGTGAACCATTGTTTCTGATCTGTGAAACAGGGCTTATGCCTCACAGGACTAATGAGAATTAAATTAGATAATACATGTGAAAGTCACTTTGAAACTGTCACGTGGTTTGTCACCATTATCTAGATACTTGATAGACTCAAGTGGTTTTCATTTGCATATTGGTTGAGTAAAATGACAGCATTTTATTGTCACAGTTCTACCAACCAAAAGGATGTGGAAACCCCCAGGTAGAAAATTAAACAGCCTGACCTGAATTTTTGACTGCCTATCTTCATTCTGTGATTCCCAAGATGACTTGAGGGAAAGTGCCAGAAACAGATTCATAAACTGCCCAGGAGAAATGCTATAAACATGAAATGCAACCACATTTATGCCAGAGCAGGTAATTAAAAAATTAGAGGCATTTGGGATGGAAAATTCTGCATATCCAGATGGCCTTCAGGCAAGGAGCTTCATGTGCAGAGTCGTAAGTGATTTGGGGGAATCTGTAGTTGAAGTGTGCGAGTCATCTTTGGAAACCCGGGGCTCTACTGGTGGCTGGTGCTGGATTGAACACTGCACCTCTCTGTAATAATGCTTGCAGCTCCATGATACCTTTCCTTAGAGCTCCCCAACAAACTTTGCAGACACAGCACTTCAGCTCTTAGAAGAGACGTGAAACCCCTTCTGGAGAGCGAAATCTTAGAATCTTGTGACAAAGTCAATGTTTGAAGGTTGCATAGTAGATTGGAATAGAACAAAGGCATCCTGATAGTCCTCCTTCCCTGAATCTGATGTATGGTGTGCTTTGTATTTCTGTTAAAACCAATCTCTGTTTAAATCTGGCTTAGAAATTAAACAAATATTTACAAAGCACTTACTGTGTAGGAGATACAGTATACAAGGCATGAAGATAATATGCAAGGAATGAAGAATATACAGAAATGAGTGCTGACTATTCCCTGCATAAATGGAATTTGTATTTAAGGGACAGAAAGGTGCCCATTCATAACTTGCAAAACATGGAAACATTGTAATTGTGGTATAAATAATGTTAAGTGAGCATAAAATACAGAGTCATTTTGGTAGAGTTGTTGTAGAAGCTTCATAGAGTGAATGGCAATTGAATAATTAATTGGATGTTTACAGAAGTTGAAGGAGGAAGGAAGCAGTGAAGACAGAAGGAGTCGTTTAAGTAAATGTACATTTATGTGAAATGTACATGTATATGACAGATTTATAAATGAGCAAATCATCTGGGATTAGTCAGTAGTCCAATTGACTAGATTGTAAAGCATATGTGTATGGCTGTATAGAGAATATGAAGGCTAAGAGGCAAGAATAATTGTTGGCAGTCAGTAAGGTTGGAAGGGTAGGCAGGGGTCCGATTGTGAAGATCTTAAAACTGAAAATGGATTTGTTTTCTGTAGAAAATGGGGCAGGGATGGGGGACAAGATGATGAAGTGAACATGCTGATTCTGGTAGAAATGTGATTAGTGGATTAAAGAGGGAAGGACAGAAATAGAGCAGTTAAATGGCCAGTAAAATGAATTAGCTCACAGGCTTGGAGAATGATGAAGTCAGATATTTGACATGGGATATATCTTATCTCTGATTGAATCCTGAAGGTTAGGTAAGAGAGAGGTTGAAAATGACTCTAAGACCTTTAGCTAGTGACTATGTAGATGATGAAGCTATTAACTAAGAAAAGTGATGAAGCCATCCACAAACATGGACAGGCAGGTATAAGATGAGAAGGAAGATATTGACTTAGCTTTTGAAATTCTAAGTTTCATGTGCATCTTTAAAAAAGACCAGTATGAAGTCAGAAATTCATGTTGACTTTAGATAAAAAACATTCATGTCTTTGCCTAAGATTTGTGTGTCCTCGGGTAAAAGCAAACATGCAAGACCGCATAACATATGCTAAATATTTAAAAGCTAGAAATCAAGTCAGAATTGCTAAATGAAATGTAGTCTACCCTCCTACCATGACAAAATTCCCTTCATGTCAACCTTGAAGGCCAGGTTTGAATTAGAATTCTGTACTAAAATGTTGGAGACTAGCTAAGAAAGAGCTTCCCCTTTTTCTTCCAACCCTGGAACAGGTCTCAAGTGCACTTCTGGGAAGCCCCAACTTGCAGGCTTAAGCCCTGTCTACATTCCTGTTGCCTGCAATTGCCCCTTCTCACCATCACCAACTCCTTGGCTACCTCCAGCATCTCAGAAAACATTTTACATTTTAGAAGTATTAATATAACTCAGATTCAAGAAGAAAAGACTCAGTGAGATTAAAGTAAGAACTCTGAGATCCTGGGTACCCGAGTGTGGTTTGGATGGAAGGATGTAGGCTCCAGATGAGCACAGCCTGTTGGGCTTGCAGGCTGCTCGGCTCATGAAGGGCGGAGAAGGTGTCTACAGTTTGAATTTCAGGAGAGGGCTCTGCTTGCTCTAATATAAAGGCAGTGATGAAAAGGCATTCCTAGAAAAGCAGATTTGGGAGTCTAACATGTTCAAGGGAAGGAAATAGAGTGTACAGAGAAAGGAGAGAGATGTAACAATAGAACTTACCAGATAAACAGTATAGAACTAAAAAGTCCCTTGATGAAAATGAAAAAGGAGAGTGAAAAAGCTGATTGGAAATGCAACATTTAAAAAACTAAGATCATGCCATCTGGTCCCATCACTTCATGGCAAATAGAAGGGGAAAAAGTGAAAAAATGACAGATTTTGTTTTCTTGGGCTCCAAAATCACTGTGGATGGTGACTGCAGCCATGAAATTAAAAGATGCTTGCTCCTTGGATGAAAAGCTATGACAGACCTAGATAACATATTAAAAAGCAGAGACGTTACTTGGCTGACAGAGGTTCATATAGTCTAAGGTATGGTTTTTCCAGTAGTTGTGTATGAATGTGAGAGTTGGCTGAGCTGAAGAATTGATGCTTTTGAACTGTGGTGCTGGAGAAGACTCTTGAGAGTACCTTTTACTGCAAGGAGATCAAACCAGTAAACCCTAAAGGAAATCAGTCTGGAATATTCATTGGAAGGACTGAAGCTGAAGCTCCAATACTTTGGCCACCTGATGCGAAGAGTGAACATATTAGAAAAGACCCTAATGTGAGGAAAGATTGAAGGCAAAAGAAGAAAGGGGCAACAGAGGATGAAATGGTTAGATAGCATCACCAACTCAATGGACATGAATTTGAGTAGACTTGGAGATAATGTAGAACAAAGGAACCTGGCATATGGTCCATGAGGTCACAAAGAGTCAGACATGGCTTAGTGATTGAACAAGTATAGAACCTGAAGATGGAGCTGCAGAGGAAGCAAAGATAGCATGTGCAGAGCATCCTTTCAAGAGTTATCAGAAGAAAAGACAAGCTGAAGAGGGAGTTTACAATGGATCAAGAATAGAGGAAATATTTAAATTACTTAAAAATTAAAAAGAAAATTATAAGGGTAGAGGTCAGTTTTCCTTGTTAATATGTCATACTGCATTGTAAAAGGTCAACAATATGACATTCAAAGGTTAAAAATAGTGCATTTGGAACAAGGCGTTTAACTGAGTAAGCCTAGATTTATAAATACAAGAGGTTAAACATCTGAGTCTAGAGATATCCATTATTGTTTTTTAATGAAAGAAAGGCTCTACTGAACACCATTTATGCCAACTCTAATACATTGTTTGGAAATAGAAAAATTTATATAAAGAATGGAGGTAGTGGCATTTCAGTCAATCAGTTCAGTTCAGTTCAGTCGCTCAGTCGTGTCCGACTCTTTGCGACCCCATGAATCGCAGCACACCAGGCCTCCCTGTCCATCAGTAGCTCCCAGAGTTCACCCAGACTCATGTCCATTGACTCAATGATGTCATCCAGCCATCTCATCCTCTGCTGTCCCCTTCTCCTCCTGCCCCTAATCCCTCCCAGCATCAGAGTCTTTTCCAGTGAGTCAACTCTTTGCATGAGGTGGCCAAAGTACTGGAGTTTCAGCTTTAGCATCAGTCCTTCCAAAGAACACCCAAGACTGATCTCTTTTAGAATGGACTGGTTGGATCTCGTTGCAGTCCAAGGGACTCTCAAGAGTCTTCTCCAACACCACAGTTCAAAAGCATCGATTCTTCGGCACTCAG
>NW_011494897.1:2931925-2955793 GCF_000754665.1 Bison bison bison
TAGGTTGGTCATAACTTTTCTTCTGAGGAGTAAGCGTCTTTTAATTTCATGGCTGCAGTCACCATCTGCAGTGATTTTGGAGCCCAGAAAAATAAAGTCTGGCATTGTTTCCACTGTTTCCCCATCTATTTCCCATGAAGTGATGGGACCAGATGCCATGATCTTCATTTTCTGAATGTTGAGCTTTAAGCCAACTTTTTCACTCTCGACTTTCACTTTTGTTAAGAGGCTTTTGAGTTCCTCTTCACTTTCTGCCATAAGGGTGGTGTCATCTGCAATATCCTGACATTAATGTCTATGCTTCTGGAAAGGAAAGACAGAGCAAATGTATTTTCTGAACCTAGACCTCTTCTAAGAGAAGAATAGAAGAATAAAAATTACACCTTGCCTCATTCAGTGTTATTGGACAGACAAACCACAAATGTGTAAATAACAAAAGGCCCTATTGAGTCATTAGTAGGAAATTCTACTACTAAAGTAGTAGATAAAGTAAATCAGTGTAGCTAGGCTGGAAGTTCAAAGATTCTAGAATTTTAGCCTAGTTTGTCCTAGACTGTTTATAAACCAGGATAAGACATTCAGTGGACAGCCTTGGTTTATTTATCATTTTGGACCATGGGTTTTACCTCCCCAAATCTCCAGAATTTATTGTTCATACAATTTCTTTCTTGGAAAGGTGGAACAATTGATATGATATAAGCAGTTTTGGATGAAAGAGGGTGAGGGCCCTAGGATCTGCTGCTCACTTAAACTGCTCTTTCCATTTCTGACTCTCTTTTGAAATGTTCCTAAATGTCTCTCTTTTGCACAGTTGGAAAATATTTGAACTAGATAATCTCTAAGATCCATTTCAACTATAAAATCCTATGACTCTCCTAAGTCAGGTAGAACTTTGCCGATGAGGTGGAGTTTGATTGGGCCTTTGAAGCGGGGCCATATATTTGGATTAGTGGGTAGGAAGAGTGAAGATATTTAAAACAGGAAGAGGAGCATCATAAAAATAATAAAAGAAATAGTGAAAGGAATAATACTGGTTTCCTTGGCAGAGGATGTGTGGAATAATAAAGAGACTTTGCTAACTAAACTGTAGGGATTGTAAGAGAGAGCAGTGGGAAATAAAATTTAAGTACAGGGCACTTGCTTTTCATATAAGAGAAATGTTATTCCTGGAGACTTTATATAACTTACAACTCAAATAATTCAAAACAAATTTTCCCAAAGGGAGCACACATTTTGGAACTTATAAAAATTCATAATTATTTTAGTGTATGTTTGCTTTGAAGTTGTTTTTTACATTTCCTTTATTATTTTGCTGAGGGCTCTTTCCAAAATTAATGTTGGTGATTGTTTGTTCTCCTTCTAGTGGTTTATCCCTTCTTACTTCTATTCCAAAGTTATTGATTTTTGGTTTGTTTTCAGCACTGGCTCTGGCAGCACCACTTAATGAAGTTGGATAACACTGTGAAAGGCTATAAAAAATGAGATTTGAAATGATAATAACAGTGTTTGCTTAGGTTATAAAACCAAAGCTCACTTTCAGAAATTCAAATACAAGTAACCAAGAGTTCTCATAAGACTGACAAAGGAGGGCTTGTGCTTCTTTTCACTGGTGCTGTAGGTGATGGCAATCACAGAAACACAGTTTGCAATTAACTCGGTCTTCAAATTGGGCAGTTTTTCAAGAAATAAGTAAATTGAATTTCTCATTGGTTCAAATTAGCCACAATCCTTTTTTTAATCCCACAGTTTCAAGTTTTTCATAATTTTGAATCCCATTTTTATGTATTGCGAAATTGGTCTGAGGTCAGCGGATATATGCAATTTATCTTTGTAACCCCTGAGGCATCTTTGCAGTATGCCTTTCAAGAAACAGACATTGAAGTCAGCTTTGGCTAAATGAAATTGAATTGTTCCATGCAGCTCACACTGGGAGAGGAGGTAGGATTAGAGAGTGGAAATTCATAAGGTAGGCCCTCAGAATTCAGGACCTGGCTATACGTTAAACATAAAGGAAGTGCTCGATAAACACTTTTGATTGCTAGATTAGGGGAGTGGGCATTTCTGATCACGCCTTACCCATTGCAATCTCCTGTAAAGCTATAAAGGAATACTTCGACACCCAGTAACTTATGACTGGGTTCAAGGATTCAAGAAAGAAGTGTGTCTTGGACAGGGAGCAGAAGAGGCTTGGTGCTAGTTAGGCTGGGATGACATATGGAAGGGGAGAGGGGGCGAAACATTCAGAGACCGGGCTAAGTGTAGTCAAGAAGAAAGGTGAAGCAGAGTGTAGTGCAAAGCATGCAGCTGCAAGCAAGTTACAGACTAAAACCCAAAATGATACAGCTCTGTCTGTGCAATGCCAAAAGTCTAGGTGAAGAGTGGAAAAATCGAATCAATCATTGGGATGATTCAAAACATCCAGATGTGTGTTGTCATCAGGGCCATCACTAAAGGGTACGTGGGGTTAAGGCAAATATCAGTCTTCCCACACTCCCCCCAGATATTTTTATTCAGTTGAAATCATGCTGAAACAGAGGTTTCAGTAGAAATAAGTCATAAAAGAGCTCTGCACATTCAACTAATAGGGAGCTTGTGAAAAGATGAGGAACAGTTACCGCTCGTTGCCTTTGTGGATTCAAATAGTTAGATTCTAGTGACAGAACTGTATGTTAGAAATGCTTGCATAATTAATTTTTCAAATTAATTTTACCTAGTTCTTTAAATCCTACTTTCTGAGACAGGCTCCTCTGCCCATGGAGTTCTCCAGGCAAGAATACTGGAGTGGGTTGCCATTTCCTTCTCCAAGGGGTCTTCCCAACCCAGGGATCAAACCGGGATTACACATTCACTGTAATTCCACTGTAATTCCACTGTAATTCCCACATTACAGGCAGATTCTTTACCCTCTGAGCCACCAGGGAAGCCCTAAAAGGAAATTTAAATAAGTTTAAATACATAATGGCAGCAGAAATATAGGAATACTGCAACATAGCCCTACACAACGTGATATTTAAAAATGAATTCTAAGATCAAACTTAGGACAAAACAAGCATATCAGAAATGAAGCCACAGAAGCTTTTTTTTTTCAAGGATCTCTATGACCAGTTTAACTTATTCCTAAGGCCAGAGGTTTTGACTTACATGCCCCTTATAGTGCATAATAAAATGTTTTGTTTGGCCAAAATACCATTTTGAATTCACAGTAGTAGAAAGGGAAAAGACCTTTGGCCTTTTGGTTTGGCCACAAGATCACGAGTAATCAGCATTTATTTCCAGGTCAGACCTTAGATTCTCAAGCCAAACTCTCAAGCAAATAGTTCAGTTGGGAAGAAGGGCTAGGATTTTAGGCTGGGTTCAGAAACACTTGAGGGGATTTTTGAGTAGAATAGAAACACTGACCTTTGAAGTAGTTAGGGCCGGGGTGCATAAGTGCTCAGAGCTCACAGGGTTACAGGCAAGTCACCAGAAAGGGAAGGGCTTAAGGGACGACTTGACATTCTTGACTTTAAGTATTACGTAATTCTAGTGTTGGTTTTCTTCCCCATTGTCTAATGGAGAAAAAAAAATTTACTCCATTTTTTTTCTCTCTCATCTAACATTTCTTCAGTGCCTCCCTTGCTCTGTGCCAGGCACTCTGCTGTTCTAGGTCATGCAGATACAGCAGTGACCCAAAGCAATATCTTGAAGCTTACATTCTAGAATGGAAGATAGGCAATAAAGGAAAAAGTAGTCAAGCTGGAAGTCAGCTTTGTGCAAATAATACAGTTTCTGCTTGATTGAATCATATACTTTTAAAACCAAAGACATGCTTTAAGAGGTATTTTTGTCCATAATAGGTACTCTAAAGACATAGGGACTATTGTTAGTAGGTGATATGCTCCATTAAAGAAGTGGTATTATTGAGGGGAGAAAAAAAATCGTGTCCAATCAGAACTTTCTTTTGTAAGGATAATGACAAGACTATATTGATTTCATAAAAGAGATGAAGAAATCAGGGTGAAAAAAGGAAGAATCTGTAATATTGACTCAACACAGCAGAGAGATTGAGATGGTCTCCCTGAACTGCTTTTGCCTGGAAATGTCCTATTGTCAAGGACTCTTAACCAGAATGAACAAACTATTAACACTTTTTTAAATAAACTTTGGCACTTGGTGCAATTCATGGGAAAGACAGGTCAGTTCTACTCTTGTGGCTGGGTCCAATGGCCTGACTGAAAATTGCAGTGTTTTCTATCAGATTGTTGACCCTTTAGCTTGCGAGCCCCCGAGAAGGGGAGCTTTGTCATCTCTCCTGTCCTGGGCCTCTCATTCTTTTGGCTGTCTCGAAATCTGTGAATAATGTCTGCCTATACAGCTGAGAGAAATTTGTCATCCTCTCAACTGTAATATGTCATCGCTTTCATGCCCTAACTCTGGCACATGCTAGCCACAGGGGCCTTGAACCCGTATGAACACTTGTGCTTGTCAAAATGTCTACAAGAATGGACTTGGGGCTTGGAGGCAACCGTCTTCCCACCTCTCAAAAGAGCGGCACAGAGACAAGAGTTCTACAGTTATTTGTTGAACTTGGATTTTCAGTCGTAGCCAAGGCACAATCGTGCCTTCTCTGGGTTGTTTTTCTCTTTTCACATGACAGTACTTCATTATTGCCACAGGGGGAACTGTTGGCTTAATTTTGCTTTAGAGACACTGCTGCTGAAATTATTAAGCTAATGATTTATGCCCCCTGTGATACAGCAATCTCTTGTGCTTCAAATGGTTACTATGTTTTGTTTACTGTTTATAACTACCAGTGGTTGTGCCATGAAAAGCCCCTGCCAGCTTGCAGGGTTTATTTATCCCTGTGGATCTTTAGAAACCACTGATTAATATAGAAAAAATTTGAATGGTTTATATTAAAAAAAAAATCTCATAAGCCCTGAATTAAACCACTGTGCTGTGCTGTATCGGAGGAAAAGTTCACTGAGAATAAACAATGGATGTCAAAACCTACTGACTCTACTGTGTGCTTCTGGTTTTATCAAAGTGGAAAGTGTGAGTGCTTTTCAGGAATACAGTGCTGTGACTCCATCAGTTTTGGGCTATGAGATCACCAGCATTTCCCCTTGGGTGCCGCACATTTTACCATATTAAGGAACCAATTTGCTTAGAGAAATGTTGCACATGTTTAAAGGCTGTTAAGTTTGATGGCTGGCAGAACTCTCCATTTTAGCCCTGAGGCTGGGCCTTGGTGAAAGAAGCTTTACAGCCAGCCTGCATTTTTTGTTCTGAAGTGCTTTCTGTAACCAAAGGATTACATGGGGCAGATGAACCACGGGGCAGGGAGGGGTATGATTTGTGAGTGTTGATTTGTTTAAAATGGCAAAATCGTTCTTATAGAATGTGTAAGTCTTGACCCTGTTACCTCTCCAAGAGAAATAAAGTAAACATCACTGATGTTTTGGGCAGCTTCAGCCCGATTCCACACCTTCAGTCCTAGGCATCACTTGCTGGTGCTTCAGTTACACCTTCCCACTGGCTCCTGAATGAACTCTGTCAGTCCATTTGGCTTTGTTTCCACTGCAAAATAGTTCTCTCACCCCCACCCTCTCTGGGACTGCTCCACAATTCCACTCCTCCTGCAATGGGCCAGTTCTGCTTGTTTACTGAGCTCCTTTCCTCTGTGGTCTGTTGTGGTCCATTCAAACAGTGACTGCTCTTCCTTCCAAGGACCTCAGGCCTCCCACACACCAAGCCAGGCCAAGGTACAAGAGAGGTCTGGCATTTGTGCCACAGTTCAGTTCAGTTGCTCAGTCGTGTCCAACTCTTTGCAACCCTATGGACTGCCAGGCCTCCCTGTCCATCACCAACTCCTGGAGATTACTCAAACTCATGTCCATTGAGTCGGTGATGCCATCCAACCATCTCATCCTCTGTCTTCCCCTTCTCCTCCCACCTTCAATCATTCCCAGCATTAGGGTCTTTTCCAACGAGTCAGTGCTTTGCATCAGGTGGCCAAAGTAATGGAGTTTCAGCTTCAGCATCAGTCCTTCCAATGAATATTCAGGACTGATTTCCTTTAGGATGGACTAGTTGGATCTCCTTTCAGTCCAAGGGACTCTCAAGAGTCTTCTCCAACACCACAGTTCAAAAGCATCAATTCTTCAGCACTTAGCTTTCTTTATAGTCCAACTCTCACATCCATATATGACTACTGGAAAAACCGTAGCTTTGACGAGACATACCTTTGTTGGCAAAGGAATGCCAACAGGCTGAGTACAATAACAAGATATTTTTCAGGTGGGGGTTTGTAAATGTGATGAACATATACCATCCAACCCAAAAGGCCACACTTAAGGAAACTAGTTTGGCAATAGGAAAGAGGACAAGGCCCTGAACATTGGTTTAAAATTGATCCAATGTGCACATCTGTGTGCACAGTTTGAGCCTCAGACATTCCCTTGCTACAGAACTCTATACTTAAAATGCAATCAGAGCCTTAAGAGAAAGAGATAAGCTCATCATTGAACACCACACCAAGGAGTAATAGTGTCAGTTGCTCAGTCCTGTCTGACTCTTTGTGATCCCATGGACTGTAGCCCACCAGGCCCCTCTGTCTATGGGACTTCCTAGGCAAGAATACTGGAGTGGGTTGCCATTCCCTTCTCCAGGGATCTTCCTGAACCAAGGAGTGAACGCAGGTCTCCTGCAATGCAGGCAGATTCTTTACCACCAGGAAACCCATGGAGTAATAATATCTATTTTATTCTTCCTTATAACTCATTATTTTTCTTCATGAAAATGCAAATTTTAGCCCAAAGATATTTATAATATTATAACACATACATATGAAAAACAAATATCCATTATTGAAGTAGCAATTTTGATCGGAAATATTTGATTTCATAGGTGTCTTCATTCAGTATGTATTTTCAGTTACTCTTAAAATTACTCTTTTTTTTTAATTAGAAAAACAAAATGAAAGAAATAGAAATTTCAATGTAATATATTCTGAAGATTTTTTATGAACTCCATTTGTGATTTTTATTTTTACACAATATTTAAGAAACTAAATCCTATACAGCTTAAGTGTGTTGCTGATCATTTTTTTAAACCCAAAATGTGATTTAATTATAAATTATTTTTAAGTCACAGAAAATCTAAACACCAGTATGATATGTTATCTGAAATTTTATACAATCACAAAACAGATTAAATATAAATTGTAACGAGCCTGATGGGTAAAAATATCTGTAATGTGTAGGATTTTCTAGCATGAAAAATCCCAGACTTCAGTGGATAGATGTGAGGATTAAATTTCTCAGAGTCAATTGACAGAATAAATATTCAAGGATCCTGAGTGAAAAAGAATGAAAATAACTTGAAAATTGAATGCTTGTTTGGGGAAAGCAGTGACCAATTATTAAATATGTCACCAAAAATTGATATTATTTTTAAACATTATTCAGGATGATACACATTTATTCTACAGAATCATAATATTTTCTAGGAGCATTCATTTGTAACATTATTCTAGATATAATAGCTATATTATTTATTGAATTTCCTTGTACCCTAACAGCTCCTCTTGTTTCTCTAAGACCACTGGATTCTGAAGGTAGAATGTGAATTCTGAAAGTGTCAGAGACCCTTTAAGATTTAAACTTAGCTCCAGAACACATAAAACTTCATTACTCAAGAAGAGGAAAAGCAAGAGGACTCCTCTCACTTGGGGATTTAAAAATAAATAGAAGATATTGAGGCTATGGTCTTACTCTGATTTTTTCATTTAATTAGCTTTCATTGAAGTATGATAAACTTACAAAAATTTACCAACTTTATAAAAGTATGATTGGAATAGTTTTGACAAATTCAGTTATATAACCACCACCACCATCAGGATATAAAAATTTCCATCCTTCCGCAATTTTCCCTCATATCCTTTGAGTCAGTCTTCAAACTCCCAGCCCACAATAGATATTCATCTTCTTATGTTACTCTTTGTCATTTCTTAAATTTCACACAAATGTACTCATACAGATCATGCAGTATATCACTGTGAAGTTGTTAGTGTTGGATTTCTTTCACTTAGCATAATGCTCTTGAAATTCATTTATCAATAATTCAACCATTTTTAGTATGGAATAATAATCTCCCAAGGCTTCCCTTGTAGGTCAGCTTGTAAAGAATCCTCCTGCAATGCACGAGACCTGGGTTCGATCCCTGAGTTGGGAAGATCCCCTGGAGAAAGGAAGGGCTTCCCACTTCAGAATTTTGGCCTGGAGAATTCCATGGACTACATAGTCCATGGGGTCGCAAAGAGTTGGACACAACTAAAAGAAAGAAATTTGAGCATACACAATAATCTCCCATATGGATATAACAAAATGTATGATATATTCACTGTATTATGGACATTTTTATTGTTTCCATCTTGAAGCTGTATTAAGACTAAAGCTTTCTGAGTGTTCAAGTTAAAGATTTTGTGGATATATTTTCATTTCTCATAGCTCATATCTAGGAGTGAAACTGCTGGGGCATATAACTAAGAAACTGTCATATTTCTTTCTAAAGTGGGAACAGTAGTTTGCATTTCCACTAGTAATACCTGCAGTTTCCAGTTGCTTCATATCCTCTTCACCATGTATAATTGTCAGTCTTTTAAATTTTATCCATTTCAGTGGATGTGTAGAAATATGTTGTTATGGATTTAATTTTCATTTCCCTAATCATTATTGATGTTAAGTATCTTTTTGGGTCTGTATTTTCCATTTGCATATCTTCTTTGGTAAATTTGTTCAATTCTTTACCCATTTTGCTAATAACTTTATTTTTTATTATAGTCTTGCAAGTATTCATTATGTATTCTACATACAAGTCCTTTATTGGATATGTATTTTGCAAATATTGTCTCTTAGTATGTAACCTACATTAAAAAAAAAATAATGACTCCATTATCTAAAAGTTTTTTGAAGTTCAGCTTACCACTGTTTGTGATTAGTGCTCTTTGTTCCTATCTGAGAAAGCTTTTCTAGCCCTAGGTCACAAGAATTTTGCTTTATTCTAGAAAAGTGTTGCTCATATATTTAGGGATAGCATGAGTTTAGATTGATTTTTCTATACCATGGGAAGTAAGGGAATTTTTTTTTTTGCATATGAATATCAATTGTTTTGTAACATTTGTTGAAGATGTGAAGTCAAGTGGGCCTTAGGAAGCATCACTTTGAAAAAAGCTAGTGCAAATAATGGAATTCTAGTTGAGCTATTTCAAATCCTAAAAGATGATGCTGTGAAAGTGCTGCAGTCAATATGCCAGCAAATTTGGAAAAGTCAGCAATGGCCACAGGACTGGAAAAGGTCATTTTTCATTCCAATCCCAAAGAAAGGCAATGCCAAACAATGCTCAAACTACCTCACAATTGCACTCATCTCACACACTAGTAAAGTAGGGCTCAAAATTTTCCAAGCCAGGCTTCGGTAATACATGAACCATGAACTTCGAGATATTCAAGCTGGTTTTAGAAAAGGCAGAGGACCCAGAGATCAAATTCCCAACATCTGCTGGATCATTGAAAAAGCAAAAGACTTCCAGAAAAACATCTATTTCTGCTTTATTGACTATACCAAAGCCTTTGACTGTGTGGATCACAATAAACTGTGGAAAATTCTGAAAGAGATGGGAATACCAGACCACCTGACCTGCCTCTTGAGAAACCCGTATGCAGGTCAGGAAGCAACAGTTAGAACTGGACATGGGACAACAGACTGGCTCTAAATAGGAAAAGGAGTTCATCAAGGCTGTAGATTGTCACCCTGCTTGAAACACTGGGCTGGAAGAAGCACAAGCTGGAATGAAGATTGCCGGGAGAAGTATCAATAACCTCAGATATGCAGATGACAGCACTCCGAAGTGCTGTCAGAAAGTGAAGAAAGTGAAGAAGAACTAAAGAGCCTCTTGATGAAAGTGAAAGAGGAGAGTGAAAAAGTTGGCTTAAAGCTCAACATTCAGAATACTAAGATCATGGCATCCAGCCCCATCACTTCATGGCAGATAGATGGAGAAACAGTAGAAACAGTGGCTGACTTTATTTTTGGGGCTCCAAAATCACTGCAGATGGTGATTGCAGCCATGAAATTAAAAGACGCTTACTCCTTGGAAGGACAGTTTTGACCAACCTAGACAGCATATTAAAAAGCAGAGACATTACTTTGTCAACAAAGGACCATCTAGTCAAGGCTATGGTTTTTCCAGTGGTCATGTATTGATGTGAGAGTTGGACTGTGAAGAAAGCTGAGCGCCGAAGAATTGATGCTTTTGAACTGTGTTGTTGGAGAAGACTCTTGAGAGTCCCTTGGACTGCAAGGAGATCCAACCAGTCCATCCTAAAGCAAATCAGTCCTGGGTGTTCATTGGAAGGACTGATGCTGAGGCTGAAACTCCAATACTTTGGCCACCTGATGCAAAGAACTGACCCATTGGAAAAGACCCTGATGCTGGGAAAGACTGGGGGCAGGAGGAGAAGGGGAGCACAGAGGATAAGATGGTTGGATGGCATCATGGACTCAATGGACATGGGTTTGGGTAGACTCCGGGAGTTGCTGATGGACAGGAAGACCTGGCGTGCTGTGATTCATGGGGTCTCAAAGAGTTGGACACGACTGAGTGACTGAACTGAACTGAATCCTTTCCTTTCTGAATTACCTTGACATGTTTATTCAAAGTCAGTTGACCATGTATGTGTCTATATTCTCTCTATTCTGGCCCATGGATCTGTATGTCTGTAGAAATATAGCAAGCCTTGAAATCAGATAGTATTAGTCCTCTAAATTTGTTCTTCTTTTTCTAAACCATTTTGAATATTTAGGATCCTTTGAATTTCCATATAAATGTAAAATCAATATGACAGTTTCAACAAGTAAGTCTGCAAGAATTTTTATTGCGATTGGCAATTTTAATGAATAAGGCTGTTGATCAATTGGGGGAATTAACTTGAGAATCAGTTTGGGGAGACATCTTAACAGTATCACGTTTTCCAATCAATAAACTTGGCATATATCTCCATTTATTAAGCCTTCTTTAATTTGTCTCTACATTTATCTGTAGTTTTCAGTATAAAGAAGTTACACGTATTTGGTTAAATTTATCTGTAATTCTTATTTTATATGGTAAATAATTTGATTTTAAAGTATAAATCATATATATTAGTTGGAGAAGGAAATGCAACCCGATCAAGTATTCTTGCCTGGGAAGTCCTATGGACAGAGGGGTCTGGCAGGCTAACCTCCATGGGGTTGCAAGAGTTGGACATGACTTAACAACTAAACAACAACAAAATATATATTTCTACTTCAGTTATAGCCTATGATCTTGCTAATTCACATATTCTCAGAAGTTTTCAGCTTACACGATCGTGGTGTCTATTAATAAAGAAATTTCTACTTCCCCTTTTCAGTCTGTATGTCTTTTATTTCTTTCTCATATCTTTTTCTCTGGCTAGAATCATCAATGTAGCATTGAAAGGAATTGGTGAGGGCAGCCATTCTTGACTTGTTCATGAGAATTCACTGTTTTACAATTAAGTACAATGTCAACAGTAGAATTTTTGTGAAGTTCTCTTTAGAATGAGAAAGTTCCTTTCAGTTTTTGGTTTGCTGAGAGTTTTTTTATCAGGAGTGGATACTGTATCAGGAATAGGAATGATCTTTAAGGGAAAGCTCTCAGTTTTTCATTAATAAGTATTATTTAACTATAGTAAATATATATGTATATATATATTTATAAATATAATTTTTTAGCTTGAGGAAGTTTTTTCTACTTTTAGTTTGCTAAAAGTTTTATCATGAATGAGTGTTGAAATTTGTCATATGCTTTCTCTACATCTATTGATATGATCATATGGATTTTTTTTTATTTTTAAAAACAGTGAGGTAAAATTCAAATGTAAAACTAGCCTTGCATTCCTGGGATAAAGCCAGTGATCATAATTTATTATTTTTATTTATATTTGTTAATTTAACTTAAAATTAACAAGTATGACTGTATTCATTAGGAATATTTTTTCTTTGTTTTCTTTTTTTATAACATGTTTGTCATTTTTTTTGATATCTGGTTACTGCCTACCTTGTAAAAAGAGTTGAGAAAATTCATCTATTTTCTGAAATTTTGTACAGAATTCTTGGTATCTATTTTCTATTTAAATAATATACATTTTTAAAATTCACCAATGAAAGCATTCAAGCCCAGAGTTTTAATTCTAGGTTCAAAATTTTTAAAGCATGAATTTATTTTCATGGTTTATAGATATAGCATTTCCTCATTAGCCTTTTAATTTCTATAGGATCTGGAATGATGTTTCCTCTTTTCCAGATAGTTTTTCTTTTGTGGTCTGTCTGGCTGTTTTTTTTAATCAATTTTATTGATCTTTTCAAAGAACCAGTTTTTGGTTTCATCCACTTTTCCCATTGTTTTTCCTTTCTCTATTTCATTGATTTCCATGCTTATTTTTAGTTTTTCCTTTTTGTTCTCACTTTGGTTTAATTTACCTCTTTTTAAGGTGGAAGATTATGTCACTGATTTGAGATCTTCTCTTTCATAATATATATGTTTTATTTTTGCTATAAATCTCTTTAAAACTTGCTTTTCTGTAGTCTAGAAATTTGGTAATTCTTATGCTTATTACTAATTTGTTGCTTCTCACCTCATATTTACCTTTCTTTGTTCTACTTTGAGAAACTGAAGATGAATCCTGTAAAAATTTTCTATTAGCCAGTTAATGTGATGTTAGCATTAGTCAAAAGTGGGTTCTAGAAGACTAAATGACATAAGCAATAGAGCATTCCTTCTGATGTGATATACAGTTTCCTCCCATACCAACCAGTGCTGTGAAGGAGGCTTTAAATTCTCAGTCACTAGTGAATTTTTTCGGCACTCTAGTGGACTGTTTCTGGTGGCACGGCTCCAGACTACCAGCATCCAGCGGAGGCCACTTTCTACAGAGAAGCTGTCTGACCCACTGGCATCTACAGTACATTTCTCTACCAGTGAAAGGACTGTTTATTTGGACCAGCTCTGGCCAGCCTTACTATTCGACTTGCTTTATGGTCACTTTATGGTCCCCTGCGTGTAATTTCTATAGAACAGCTCCATCCTGCCCGTACCCTCTATTGAGTTTTTCAGACACTCAGTGGACTCCTCTTACTGGCTTAAGCCTCTGGCAAACTTGTCTGTCACAGGCAGGTTGCAGTTTCCTGTAGCAGTCATACTCTCTCCAATAAGATCTTAAAATTATACTAGTTGTGTAATGGGGATTTCTTCCCAATTCTAAGCTTCTTCCTGATATGTTCTTCTTTAGCTGTAAAAATAGTAGATAGTTTCCGGCATTTGCTATTAGTATATGCTGTAGTTCATTGCCTTTTATTAGTTAAAGATTCTTAACCTTCAGTTTTGTCTATTGCTGTGATTTCTAGATACTGATTGGAACCTGACTTGATGCACTTGTGTTTTTATACTTCAGTTCAAACTATTTTCTAATTTCCCTTGTAATTTCTTCCTTGACCAACAACATTGTTTTATTTTCATGTATTTTTGAGATTTGGGGGATAACTTCATGTTATTCTAGTTTTAATTTTATTGTGGTCACAGATCATACTTTATATGATTATAATCTCTTTTATGAAGATAAAACATGACATAAAAATACCTTATTAACAAAATTTTAAGTGTATAGTACAGTATTATTAATGCTTGCGTGTGCTGCTATATATAATGCTAACATATGTGTGTGCTATAGTATGCTAATAATTTCCTATATAACGTCTTTTGTACAGAAGATCTCTTAGAACTTTTTGTGTTGCTTGACTCAAACAAACCCATTTTACAGGAATTCCCTCTTTCACTCAGGCCTTGGCAACCACCATTCCACTTTCTGCTCAATGAGTTTAACTACTTTAAATATCTTATATAAATATAATCGTGCAATATTTGCTTGGCTGTGACTGTCTTATTTCACTTAGCATAACGTCCTTCAGATTCATCAATGTTATTACAAATAGCAAGATTTCCTGTGTTTGTTTGTTTGTTTTTTGATTGTTAAATAACATTCCATTGTACTTATATAAAGAACATGATACCACATTATCATTATTCATTCATCTGCTAACAGATATGTAGGTTGTGTCCATATCTTGGCTATTGTGAATAATCCTGCAAGGAACAAGGGAGCAGAAATATCTCTTCAAGATCCTGTTTTCAATTTTTCTGGATGAAAATCTAGGAACAGGATTGCTGAAACATATGATAGTTCTAGTTTTCACTTTTTTTGAAAACATTCCGTACTGTTTTACACAGTAGCTGCACCATTTTACAATCCCACCTATACTGTACAATTTGTTCACATTTTCACTAACACTTGTTAGTTTCTTTTCTTTTTTCACATGGTCATCCTAATAAGTGAAAGGTAATATCTCATTATAGTTTTTATTTGCATTTCCAAATTGTGATGTTGAAGGTCTTTCCTACACCTTTTGGTCATTTGTATGTCTTTTTTAAAGAAATGTCTGTTCAGGTTCCTTGCCCAGTTTTTAATTGGGGTATTTACTTTTGTTATTATTTTTATTTTTTGTTACTGACTTGTCAGAGTTCCATTATACACTTGAGTATTAAATGCTTACCAGTTATATGATTTGCACATATTTTTTAGCTTTTTGTATGTTGCCTTTTCACTCTTGACTATTTCCTTTGGTGAACAAAACTTTTTAGTTTTATATAGTCCCACTCATCTATTTTGATTTTTTTTTTTTTTACCTATGCTTTTGGTGTTGTATCAAGGAAATTATTGCCAAGACCAATATTACAGAGATTTCCCCCTGTATTTTCTTCTAGGAGTTTAGTAATTTTAGATAATCTATTTAAGTCTTAAATACATTTTGAGTTGACTATTGTATATAATATAAGAATTCAATTTCATTTTTTTGCATGTGGCTATAGTTTTTCCAAGATAATTTAGTGAAGGAATCATCCTTCCCCATTGTATAGTCTTGGCTTCCTATTGAAGACCATTTGACCATACATGCTTGAATTTATTTCTGGGCTGTCCATTTTGTTCCATTGGTTTACATGTTTGTCTTTATGCGAGTACTACACTATTTTGGTTGGGCTTCCCAGATGGCTCAATGGTAAAGAATCTGTCTGCCAAACAGGAGACCTGGGTTTGATAGCTTGGTCAGGAAGATTCCCTGGAGAAGGAAATGGCAACCCACTCCAGTATTCTTGCCTGGAAAATCCCATGGATAGAGGAGCCTGACGGCATACAGTCCATGGGGTTGCAAAGAGTCAGACATGACTCAGCAGCTGAAAAGTGGTAGCAGCAGCAGATACTGTTTTGGTTACTGCAGCTTTGTAATGTTTTATGAGTCAGCAAGTGTGAAGCCTTCAGCTTTGTTCTTTCCTGAGATAGTTTTGACTCATGAGGGGGTTTTGTGTTTCCATGTGAATATTTGGATTGTGTTCTATATGTATTAATTCTATAGAACACTTTGGGAAGTATGAGCATTTTAATATTAAGTCTTCTAATACATGGACATAGGATGTCTTCTCATTTATTTCTGTCTTTAATTTCTTTCAGCAATGATTTGTATTTTTTATTGCACATGCCCTTCACCTTCATAAGTATTTAATTCTTTTTGATGTTATTGTAAATGGGACTGTTTTCTTAATTTCCTTGTTAGATTGTTCATTATTAGTGTATAGAAATGTTGATTTTGTTACAACTTTACTGAGTTTGACTATTGGTTCTAACAGATTTTTGCATTTGCAATCTTTAGGGATTTTTATGTATAAGATCATGTCATCTTATACATAAAAAAGTATATATGTACTTTTATAAAAAAGTATGTATACATATTATGCATTAAAAAAGTACAAATAATTGTACTTTTCCCTTTCCAATTTGGGTACTTTTTATTTCTTGCCTAATTTCTCTAAGGCTTCCCGTACTATGTTGAATAGATGAGGTGAGAGGGGACACTCTTGTTCCTAATCATAGAAGAAAAGCTTTCACCTTTTCATCATTGAATGTGTTAGCTTTGGGTTTTTATATGTGGCCTTTATTTTGTTGAGATCATTTTCTTCTATTTCTAGTTTATTTAGTGATTTTATATGAAACAATATTGAATATTGTCAAATGCTTTGTCTGTATCTGTTGAGATGATTATGTGATTTTTTCCTTTGTTCTGTAATGTGGTCTATCATATTGATTTACTTTCATAAGTTGACCCATCCTTGCATCCCCCAAGTAAATCCCTCCTCGTAATGGTGTATGAGCATTTTAATGTACTATTGAATTAAATTTGGTAATATTTTATTAAGAATTCTTGAATCTATGCTCATCAACGATACTGTTTGTGGTTTTCTTCTCTTATAGTGTCTTTGTCGAGCTTTGGTATCAGGACAATGTGACTTCATAAAATGATTTTGGGAGCATTCTCTTCCTTTCTATATTTTGGAAGAATTTGAGAGTGGTGTTAATTCTTCTTTAAATGTTTCATAGATTTCTCCAGTGTTTAATAGATTTCAACAATGTTGATTCACATGTGTTGTGTGTGTTGTGTGTAGTGCAGAAACATATTAAAGGATGATGTGAATAATATGAGAATATAACTCAAATTGGACTCTTAGCAATTATAAGATGAAGGTTTAAACAGTGGTGTACTGGAGTTGGCTCATGCTAGTTTATGAGAGCGAATTTTTAGGTTGGTAGCTGGCTATTAAACACAACTATTATTAGAAATTAAATTTACAGATTTTATTCTTCAGTTTGTGAGTGTGGTGTGTCACAATGATTGATTTGCATAAATTGAACCATCTTGCATCCCTGGGATAAATCATGATGGATGATTCTTTTAATGTATTGTTGGATCCATTTGCTAATACTTTGTTGAGGATTTTTGCATCTATAGTCGTTATTGATATTGGATTGTAATTTTATTTTTTTGTGTGAAATTTTTGTCTGATTGTGGTATCAGGGTGATGCTGGCCTCCTAGAATGAGTTTGGAAGTATTCCTTCCTCTGAAATTTTTTTGGAATAGTTTGAGAAGAATAGGTGTTAACTTTTCTGTAAATATTTAGTAGCATTTACCTGTGAAGTTACCTGGTCCTGGAATTTTGTTGACTGGGAATCTTTTTTATTACTGATTCAGTTTCATTACTGATAAATTGTCTCTTCATATTTTCTCTTTCTTTCTGGCTCAGTCTTGGAGATTGTACATTTCTAGGTTTTTTTTAAGGTTTTCCATTTTATTGGCATATAGTTGTTTGTAATAAGCTCTTATGATCCTTTGTATTAAACATCAGTAAGCACATTCAGCTCAGTTCAGTCATGTCTGACTCTTTGCGACCCCATGGACTGCAGCACTCCAGGCTTACCTGTCCATCACCAATTCCCAAAGCTTACTCAAGCTCATGTCCATTGTGGCAGTGATTCCATCCAACCATCTCATCCTCTGTCATCCCCTTCTCCTCCCACCTTCAGTCTTTCCCAGCATCCAGTGTCAGTTCTTCGTATCAGTTGGCCTACGTATTGGAGTTTCAGCTTAAGCATCTGTCCTTCCAATGAATATTCAGGACTGATTTCAGTTCAGTTGACTGATTGGATTGACTGGTTGGATCTCTTTGCAGTCCAAGGGACTCTCAAGATTTTCCAGCACCACAGTTAAAAAGCTTCAATCTTTTGACACTCAGCTTTCTTTATAGTCCAACTCTCACATCCATACATGACTACTGGAAAAACCATAGCTTTGACTAGATGGACCTTTGTTTGTAAAATAATGTTTTTGGTTTTTAATGTGTTGTCTAGGTTGGTCATAGCTTTTCTTCCAAGGAGCAAGCGTCTTTTAATTTCATGGCTGCAGTTACCGTCTGCTGTGATTTTGGAGTCCAAGTAAATAAAGTCTGTCACTGTTTCCATTGTTTCCCCATCTATTTGCCATAAAGTGATAGGACCAGGTGCCATGACTTAGTTTTCTGAATGTTGTGTTTTAAGCCAACTTTTTCACTGTCCTCTTTCACTTTCATCAAGAGGCTCTTTAGTTCTTCTTCACTTTCTGTCATAAGGGTGGTGTCATCTGCATATCTGAGGTTATTAATATTTCTCCTAACAATCTTAATTCCAGGTTGTGCTTCATCTAGCCCAGCATTTCGCATGATGTACTCTACATATAAGTTAAATAAGTACTGTGACAATATACAGCCTTGTACAATATATGTACTCCTTTCCTGATTTG
This sequence comes from Bison bison bison, assembly GCF_000754665.1. Classification (NCBI taxonomy): domain Eukaryota; kingdom Metazoa; phylum Chordata; class Mammalia; order Artiodactyla; family Bovidae; genus Bison; species Bison bison. The sequence continues at coordinate 2,950,185 of NW_011494897.1, forward strand.
GAACTAGTCTGTTGTTCCATGTCCAGTTCTAACTGTTGCTTCAAGACCTGCATGGAGATTTATCAGGAGGTAGGTCAGGTGGTCTGGTACTCTCATCTCTTTAAAAATTTTCCACAATTTATTGTGATCCACACAGTCAAAGGCGTTGGCATCATCAATAAAGCAGAAATAGATGTTTTTCTGGAACTCTCTTGCTTTTTCTATGGTCCAGCATCGCCAGTTTGACGCTGGTTCTTCTGCCTTTTCTAAGTCCAGCTTGAATATCTGGAAGTTCACGGTTCATGTACTGTTGAAGCTCGGCTTGGAGAATTTTGAGCATTACTTTGCTAGTATATGAGATGAGTTCAATTGTGCGGTAGTTTGAACATTCTTTGGCATTGCCTTTGTTTGGGATTGGAATGAAAACTGACCTTTTCCAGTCCTGTGGCCACTGCTGAGTTTTTTATTTCAATTAATAAGGAAACATTGGTATTCACAGACATTTGCTAGTAAGTTTTGCATGAAACCCTATTCAGTTCAGTTCAGTCACTCAATTGTGTCCAACTCTTTGCGACCCCATGAACCACAGCACGGCAGGCCTCCCTGTCCATCACCAACTTCTGGAGATTACCCAAAGTCATGTCCATTGAGTCAGTGATGCCATCCAACCATCTCATCCTCTGTCGTCCCCTTCTCCTCCTGCCCTCAATCATTCCTGGAAACCCTATTCACCACTATTGGCTGCAAAGAAGGTTGCAAATGAAGACTCAACTGAGGAATATTTATGTCCTAGAAAAAGACTTGAATATTCTTAATGAGGAAGAAAGGGGAGAATGGACATTAGGCAAGTGGCCTTTTCTGTCATTAGTACTTTATAATTGCTTTGTAATTAGAGCTATGTACCATTCCTTTTGCAAATATAGCATCTACTAAAATTTTCATAATATGGTTTCAGATCAATGGATGATTCCATTTACTTGTCTTTATAGTGCCCTAAATAAGAATCACTTCATGATTTATTATGGAGTGGTACACACTTATATCAGTAGGGCATATTATTTATTAAAATTTCTAATGGTTTAAAAAATATTGTTTCCATATGTGCTTCCTTAATTACTAGTGAATTAAAGCATAGTTTTCATTGCTTATAGATATGACCATCTACAATCTCAGAAAGCATCTCCCTTTCAGAATGCATGGCCTAGTCTGGTTTAAGTATCTCACTACTAAACACATAGTCAAAACAAAACAAAAATCTAAATTTTTGTTTAGATTGATCACAATGATCAGTCCAGGTATTGCCAAACAGGTATCTTCATTTGACTGTATAGTTAAGATAATTAGGGTAACTGATTATTTTTATACAAAGAAGTTTTACAAAAATTTAGTTTTGTTATACTCAAAATGAGTACAATTTTTACAATTTTTACAATTTTAAAAATGTTATGCAAAATTTAATGTCCAGAAATATAAATAATACAAAGTATAAAACTCTAGTAATGTTGCCCTTTGGAAATATCCTTATTAAGTTTGGTAAAAATATCTCTAACTTTTTTTCTTTATATCTATGAATATTTTTGTATTCTAAAGTTATTATTTAAAATTTGAATTACTATTTCTATAGTATACTAAACTTACTATAAAAGAAAAATTATCAGTGTATCTTGAATTCTCTTGCATGTTCTATTTAATCATATACGCCAACTTCATTCTTTTCAAAGATTGTAATAGTCCATTGTAGGAATGCACTATACTTTTATCCACATATTAATAAATATTTAAGTTATTTCCCATTTCTGATTATTAGAAACATTTTGATGAGCATTCTTGGATCTGTATCTTTGTGCACATGTACACCATTATTCTGTAGGATAAACTCTTAGAAGTAAGACTTCTAGGCCAAAACATATGCAGGAATAAGATGTTAATAGCTGCTGCCTGATTACCTAAAGTGTTGTAAAAAACCACACATATATCAATAGTGGATATAATTTATTAAAATTTTTCATTGCAAAAATTTATTGTTTTAATATGTACTTCTTTAATTATTGAGATAAAACTTATCTTTCATATGCTTGTGAATGTACTTGGATGACTTTTTAATTAGATTTTCTTCCTGATGTGATTTGTAAATAACTTTTAAAAGCACTAGCATTTAGATTTATCTTTACTGTTTCTGTTTACAGTTAATTTTTTTTCTGTTTTTGTATATGAAGCTCCTTGTATTGTTCCCTTATGCCCACTTTGTAGTTTTTCTAACTTCTCATTTAAATTATTAATTTAATTTTATTTTCTTGCTGGTAAATAAACATATTTAAGGCTATCAGTTTTCATTTTAGTAAAACATTGGTTTATCTTATAGTCTTTGGTTTGTTATTGTTGTCATTTTCTAAATATTTTCAGTTGTGTTTTGGTTTTCTCCTTGATGTAAAAGTTCTTTAGAAGAAAACTTTAAATTTAAAAGCAATTTGAATTTTATTATTACCCCATCTTTGTTGTTTATCTAGATATTTTAGTGTAAAGTTAAATCTTAGCACTTGCAAATAAAATCAGAATTTAATTGCTATAAATATATGTGTATGTGCATGCATATGTGCACACACACACACACACACACACCAAAAATAAAGAACAATTTTTCACATGAGTCTTTCATATTGAATTTGGGATACCCTTCCCTGTGTCTCTTGCCCTATTTGGGTAGACTGGCTAAATATGTGCTGGATGTGTTTAAGGAGAATGAGGAGATTTAAATACGTTCTCTTAATTGTTTTTCTCTACCCCGTTTTGTTCTTTCTATTTCTCCCTTTTCTCTGTCTTCTTTTTCCTTCCTCTATAAACTTATCATTCTTTTCAAATCTTTTCTTTGACTTAAGTTACTTTAAAAACAAACATTTAGATGAGAGGAATACTTTGAAAACACATTCTTATGTATGAGAGTCTGAGTTAAATATGTTCTTTTAAACACTGAGTGCTAGTGGTGACTGGAGAATTTGTAGCAAATGAAGAGAAAAACTGCATCTATGTTTGCCTAGTATCAGGTCTTTCAGTCCGAGGTCAAAACTCGTGTACTTTAGCAAATAACACAGTGCTTGACACACAGTTTGTGTTCAATAAATATCTGTTGAATGAAAAAAATACACCTTTTCACTCTAAACTTTTCCTCCCATTTCTAGCATATTCTGCCTCCCCATTCATTCTGTCTAATATCCTAAAGATTTTATTTGTTTGGATCCTACCTTTGGAATATACCTTTGGTTGACATTCTGAAGCTTTACAAAATTACAAGTGCCTGTCATGATTCCTTGATTTTCCAAGTATTTTCACATTGTTCCTTCAAATAGTACTACAGAGCCTCGCATGCTAACTTTGTCTCCTATATCCTCTGCCTTTTATAAATTAATGAAGTTCATGGAAGGAAAAATGTGTGTTGTGACGATGAACATTTAGTTAGTTGATTTGTTTTGTGCTCTCAATTTTGTGTCCTCAGGAGCATTTATTAAGAATCAACTCTCTAAGCTATAAAAAAGAATGGAATAATGTCATTTGCATGCAGGGACCTAGAGATGATTATACGAAGTGAAGTAAGTCATACAGAAAAGAAATATTATATGATATTGCTTATATGGGGAATCTAAAAAAATGGTATAAATGTGTTTATTTACAAAACACAATCAGACTCACAGACATACAAAACAAACTTATGGTTACCAAAGGTGAGGGAGGGATAAATTGGGAGTTTGGGATTAGCAGATATAAACTACTATACACGAAACGGGCTTCTCTTGTGATTCAGATAGTAAAGAATCCACCTGCAATGTGGGAGACCTGGGTTCAATCCCTGCATGGGGAAGATCCCCTGGAGGAGGGCATGGCAACCCACTCCAGTATTCTTGCCTGGAGAATCCCCACGGACAGAGGAACCTGGCAGGTTACAGTCCATGGGGTTGCAAAGAGTTGGACACGACTGAGTAGCCAAGCACAGCACATATACAAAACAGATAAACAACAAAGCTCTACTGCATAGCACAGGGAACTAACTGTATTCAGTGTCTTATAATAAACTATAATGGAAAAGAATTTGAAAATTATGCATATACACACACACACACACACACATCATATATATGTAACTGAATCACTTTGCATCAGAAACCAACACCACATTGTAAATCAACTATACTTCAGTTAAAAAAAAAAAGGAATTAACTCTCAGATGATTAGGGTGCAGCTTACTTGAGCTATTACAAATCCTGAAAGATGATGCTGTGAAAGTGCTGCACTCAATATGCCAGCAAATTTAGAAAACTCAGCAGTGGCCACAGGACTGGAAAAGGTCAGTTTTCATTCCAGTCCCAAAGAAAGGCAATGCCAAACAATGCTCAAACTACCGCACAATTGCACTCATCTCACACGCTAGTAAAGTATGATCAAAATTCTCCAAGCCAGGGGGAGGAGCTAAGATGGAGGAGGAGTAGGACGGGGAGAACACTTTCTCTGCCACAAATTCATCAAAAGAACATTTAAACGCCAAGTAAATTCCACAAAACAACTTCTGAAAGCCGGCAGAGGACATCAGGCACCCAGAAAAGCAACCCAAGTCTTCGAAAGGAGGTAGGGGAAAATATAAAAGACAAAAAAAGGGACAAAAGAGGGAGGGACGGAGTTCGGTCCCGGGAAGGGAGTCTTAAAAAGAGAGAAGTTTCCAAACACCAGGAAACCTTCTCACTGCCGAATCTGCGCCGAGCCTTGGAAGCACAGAGGACAACATAACAGGGAGGAAAAATAAGTAATTAAAACCCGCACATTGCGAGCCCTACGGTAACTCCCCCAGCGGAGAAGCAGCGCAGACGCCTGCACACGCCATTAGCAAGCGGGGGCTGGGCAGGGAGGCGCGGCGCGGGCTGCATTGCAAGAATCTGGCCTGAATACCCCGAGCACTATCTGAGCGAAATAATTTGGGCTAGCAAACCAGACTGTGGGAAATCTACCACGCGAAAAGCCAGCCCTAACCTATGACACCGCCAGGCCCGCGCAGGGAACAAAGAACTGAACAGAGATAGCCCGCGGCAGACTATCCCCCTCCGGTGATAGGCAGCCAGAGCCGGAAGGGGACAATCGCAGCCCCAGAGAGACTTTATCTATAAAACTGTAAGCAGGCTTCTTTGCTAACTAAAACTTCTTGGGCGTCTGGACGGTCAACATCTGCCTGAGAAGGTGTGCCGGTACACAACTAGATAACCGAGCAGCTGGGAGGTGATAAGTCGCAGCAATCGCGCGCGCAAAACACCTCATCACCTGAGCTGCTCGGATCTGGGAAGGGCACAAAACGCAGGCCCAACTGAGAGTCTGCGCCTCTGAGGACTACCCGAGTGCCTGAACCTGAGCGGCTTGGACCCGGGAAGTACAGGCAGCTCAGGGCCGGCCGCGGATGGTTCGCGGCAGAGCAACCTAGAGCCTGAGCAGCGTGGGCAGAGAGGCTACACGCGCCGTGAACTGGGGGCAGACCCAGTGTGACTGAGGCACTGCGAGCACACGCCAGTGTTATTTGTTTGCAGCATCCCTCCCTACCTCCCCTCAGTGCGACTGAACAAGTGAGCCTATAAAAAAAAAAAAAAAAATTTAAGTCC
>NW_011494897.1:2956623-2957437 GCF_000754665.1 Bison bison bison
TTTTTTTTTATAATTTATGCGACCTTGTTTGTTCTTGTTTGTTTTTTTTTCTCTCTCTTTCTTTTTCTTCTTCTTTTTTTAACATTGTATTTTTGAAATTCCAAACTCTACTCTAGATTTTTAACTTTTGCTTTTTGGTATCAGTTATCAATTTTGTACCTATATTTTCTTTATAATTTTTGTGACCTTGTTTGTTTTTGTTTGTTCGTTTTTTGTCTCTTTCTTTTCCTTCTTCTTTTCTTTAACATCATATTTTTGAAATTCCAAACTCTACTCTAGATTTAAAATTTTTGCTTTTATGTATTTGTTACCAATTTTGTACCTTTAAGAACCCAATCTTCAGTACCCATTTTTCACTAGGGAGCGAGATTATTGGCTTAACTTCTCTCTCTCCCTTTGGACTCTCCTTTTTCTCCACTAGGTCGCCTGTGTCTCCTCCCTAACCCCTCTCTACTCTACCCAACTCTGTGAATTACTGTGTGTTCCAGAGGGTGGAGAACACATAGGGAACTGATTACTGGCTGGATCTGTCTCCCTCCTTTTCATTCCCCCCATTTATCCTCCTGGCCACCTATGCCACCTTCTTCCTTCTTCTCTTCTCTGTATAACTCTGTGAACAACTCTGAGCGGTCGAGTTGTGGAGTGCACATAAGGAAGAGATTACTGAATAGCCCACTCTCTCCTCTATTGACTCCACCTCATCTCATTCGGGTCACCTCTAACTCCCTCCTCACTCTTCTCTTCTCCATATAACGCTGTAAACCTCTCTGGGTGAAACAAGTTTCAGGGCAAGACATACCAAGCAAATTCTCCA
>NW_011494897.1:2957537-2958281 GCF_000754665.1 Bison bison bison
TTGCACTCCAGAGAGAAGAAATACAGCTCCACTCACCAGAACACCGACACAAGCTTCCCTAACCAAGAAACCTTGACAAGCCACCTGTACAAACCCACACAGAGTGAGGAAATGCCACAATAAAGAGAACTCCACAAACTGCCAGAATACAGAAAGGACACCCCAAACTCAGCAATTTAAACAAGATGAAGAGACAGAGGAATACCCAGCAGATAAAGGAACAGGATAAAAGCCCACCAAACCAAACTAAAGAGGAAGAGATAGGGAATCTACCTGATAAAGAATTCCGAATAATGATAGTGAAATTGATCCAAAATCTTGAAATCAAAATGGAATCACAGATAAATAGCTTGGAGACTAAGATCGAGAAGATGCAAGAAAGGTTTAACAAGGACCTAGAAGAAATAAAAGAGAGTCAATATAAATGAATAATGCAATAAATGAAATTAAAAACACTCTGGAGGCAACAAATAGTAGAATAACAGAGGCAGAAGATAGGATTAGTGAATTAGAAGATAGAATGGTAGAAATAAATGAATCAGAGAGGATAAAAGAAAAACGAATTAAAAGAAATGAGGACGATCTCAGAGACCTCCAGGACAATATTAAACGCTACAACATTCGAATCATAGGGGTCCCAGAAAAAGAGGATAAAAAGAAAGACCATGAGAAAATACTTGAGGAGATAATAGTGGAAAACTTCCCTAAAATGGGGAAGGAAATAATCACCCAAGTCCAAGAAAC
>NW_011494897.1:2958381-2960201 GCF_000754665.1 Bison bison bison
ATCTCATTCAAATATGAAGGAGAAATCAAAAGCTTCTCAGACAAGCAAAAGTTGAGAGAATTCAGCACCACCAAACCAGCTCTCCAACAAATACTAAAGGATATTCTCTAGACAGGAAACACAAAAACAGTGTATAAACTCAAACCCAAAACAATAAAGTAAATGGCAACGGGATCATACTTATCAGTAATTACCTTAAATGAAAATGGGTTGAATGCCCCAACCAAAAGACAAAGACTGGCTGAATGGATACAAAAACAAGACCCCTACATATGTTGTCTACAAGAGACCCACCTCAAAACAGGGGACACATACAGACTGAAAGTGAAGGGCTGGCATAAGATTTTCCATGCAAATAGGGACCAAAAGAAAGCAGGAGTAGCAATACTTATATCAGATAAAATAGACTTTAAAACAAAGGCTGTGAAAAGAGACAAAGATGGTCACTACCTAATGATCAAAGGATCAATCCAAGAAGAAGATATAACAATTATAAATATATATGCACCCAACATAGGAGCACTGCAATATGTAAGACAAATGCTAACAAGTATGAAAGGAGAAATTAACAATAACACAATAAAAGTGGGAGACTTTAATACCCCACTCACACCTATGGATAGATCAACTAAACAGAAAATTAACAAGGAAACACAAACGTTAAACGATACAATAGACCAGTTAGACCTAATTGATATCTATAGGACATTTCATCCCAAAACAATGAATTACACCTTTTTCTCAAGCGTACATGGAACCTTCTCCAGGATAGATCACATCCTGGGCCATAAATCTAGCCTTGGTAAATTCAAAAAAATAGAAATCATTCCAAGCATCTTTTCTGACCACAATGCAGTAAGATTAGATCTCAATTACAGGAGAAAAACTATTAAAAATTCCAACATATGGAGGCTGAACAACACGCTGCTGAATAACCAACAAATCACAGAAGAAATCAAAAAAGAAATCAAAATTTGCATAGAAACTAATGAAAATGAAAACACAACAACTCAAAACCTGTGGGACACGGTAAAAGCAGTCCTAAGGGGAAAGTTCATAGCAATACAGGCATACCTAAAGAAACAAGAAAAAAGTCAAATAAATAACCTAACTCTACACCTAAAGCAACTAGAAAAGGAAGAAATGAAGAACCCCAGGGTTAGTAGAAGGAAAGAAATCTTAAAAATTAGGGCAGAAATAAATGCAAAAGAAACAAAAGAGACCATAGCAAAAATCAACAAAGCCAAAAGCTGGTTCTTTGAAAGGATAAATAAAATTGACAAACCATTAGCCAGACTCATCAAGAAACAAAGGGAGAAAAATCAAATCCATAAAATTAGAAATGAAAATGGAGAGATCACAACAGACAACACAGAAATACAAAGGATCATAAGAGACTACTATCAACAATTATATGCCAATAAAATGGACAACGTGGAAGAAATGGACAAATTCTTAGAAAAGTACAACTTTCCAAAACTGGACCAGGAAGAAATAGAAAATCTTAACAGACTCATCACAAGCACGGAAATTGAAACTGTAATCAAAAATCTTCAAGCAAACAAAAGCCCAGGTCCAGACGGCTTCACAGCTGAATTCTACCAAAAATTTAGAGAAGAGCTAACACCTATCCTGCTCAAACTCTTCCAGAAAATTGCAGAGGAAGGTAAACTTCCAAACTCATTCTATGAGGCCACCATCACCCTAATACCAAAACCTGACAAAGATCCCACAAAAAAAGAAAACTACAGGCCAATATCACTGATGAACATAGATGCAAAAATCCTTAACAAAATTCTAGCAATCAGAATCCAACAACA
>NW_011494897.1:2961009-2963004 GCF_000754665.1 Bison bison bison
GACAGATTCAATGCAATCCCTATCAAGCTACCAATGGTATTCTTCACAGAGCTAGAACAAATAATTTCACAATTTGTATGGAAATACAAAAAACCTCGAATAGCCAAAGCTATCTTAGAAAGAAGAATGGAACTGGAGGAATCAACCTACCTGACTTCAGGCTCTATTACAAAGCCACAGTTATCAAGACAGTATGGTACTGGCACAAAGACAGAAATATTGATCAATGGAACAAAATAGAAAGCCCAGAGATAAATCCACGCACATATGGACACCTTATCTTTGACAAAGGAGGCAAGAATATACAATGGATTAAAGACAATCTTTAACAAGTGGTACTGGGAAAACTGGTCAACCACTTGTAAAAGAATGAAACTAGAACACTTTCTAACACCATACACAAAAATAAACTCAAAATGGATTAAAGATCTAAACGTAAGACCAGAAACTATAAAACTCCCAGAGGAGAACATAGGCAAAACACTCTCCGACATATATCACAGCAGGATCCTCTATGACCCACCTCCCAGGATATTGGAAATAAAAGCAAAAATAAACAAATGGGACCTAATTAAACTTAAAAGCTTCTGCACAACAAAGGAAACTATTAGCAAGGTGAAAACGCAGCCTTCAGAATGGAAGAATATAATAGCAAATGAAGCAACGGACAAACAACGAATCTCAAAAATATACAAGCAACTCCTACAGCTCAACTCCAGAAAAATAAATGACCCAATCAAAAAATGGGCCAAAGAACTAAATAGACATTTCTCCAAAGAAGACATACAGATAACATAACAAACACATGAAAAGATGCTCTACATCACTCATTATCAGAGAAATGCAAATCAAAACCACTATGAGGTACCATTTCACACCAGTCAGAATGGCTGCGATCCAAAAGTCTACAAGCAATAAATGCTGGAGAGGGTGTGGAAAAAAGGGAACTCTCTTACACTGTTGGTGAGAATGCAAACTAGTACAGCCACTATGGAGAACAGTGTGGAGATTCCTTAAAAAACTGGAAATAGAACAGCCTTATGATCCAGCAATCCCACTGCTGGGCATACACACTGAGGAAACCAGAAGGGAAAGAGACACGTGTACCCCAATGTTCATCGCAGCACTGTTTATAATAGCCAGGACATGGAAGCAACCTAGATGCCCATCAGCAGATGAATGGATAAGAAAGCTGTGGTACATATACACAATGGAGTATTATTCAGCCATTAAAAAGAATACATTTTAATCAGTTCTAATGAGGTGGATGAAACTGGAACCTATTATACAGAGTGAAGTAAGCCAGAAAGAAAAACACCAATACAGTATACTAACACATATATATGGAATTTAGAAAGATGGTAACAATAACCCTGTGTACAAGACTGCAAAAGAGACATCGATGTATAGATCAGTCTTATGGACTCTGTGGGAGAGGGAGAGGGTGGGGAGATTTGGGAGAAAAGCATTGAAACGTGTATAATATCATGTATGAAACGAGTCACCAGTCCAGGTTTGATGTACGGTACTGGATGCTTGGGGCTGGTGCACTGGGACGACCCAGAGGGAGGGTAGGGGAGGGAGGAGGCAGGATGGTTCAGGATGGGGAACGCGGGTATACCTGTGGCGGATTCATTTCGATATTTGGCAAAACTAATACAATATTGTAACGTTTAAAAATAAAATTAAATTAAAAAAAAAAAATTCTCCAAGCCAGGCTTCAGCAATACGTGAACCGTGAGCTTCCTGATGTTCAAGCTGGTTTTAGAAAAGGCAGAGGAACCAGAGATCAAATTGCCAACATCCGCTGGATCATGGAAAAAGCAAGAGAGTTCCAGAAAAGCATCTATTTCTGCTTTATTGACTATGCCAAAGCCTTTGACTGTGTGGATCACAATAAACTGTGGAAAATTCTGAAAGACATGGGAATACCAGACCACCTGATCTGCCTCTTGAGAAATTTGTATGCAGGTCAGGAAGCAACAGTTAGAACTG
>NW_011494897.1:2963225-2963655 GCF_000754665.1 Bison bison bison
CAAAAGCCTCTTAACAAAAGTGAAAGTCGAGAGTAAAAATGTTGGCTTAAAGCTCAACATTCAGAAAATGAAGATCATGGCATCCGGTCCCATCACTTCATGGGAAATAGATGGGGAAACAGTGGAAACATTGTCAGACTTTATTTTTGGGGGGTCCAAAAATCACTACAGATGGTGACTGCAGCCATGAAATTAAAAGACGCTTACTCCTTGGAAGGAAAGTTATGACCAATCTAGATAGCATATTCAAAAGCAGAGACATTACTTTGCCAACAAGGTTCGTCTAGACAAAGCTATGGTTTTTCCTGTGGTCATGTATGGATGTGAGAGTTGGACTGTGAAGAAGGCTGAGCGCCGAAGAATTGATGCCTTTGAACTGTAGTGTTGGAGAAGACTCTTGAGAGTCCCTTGGACTGCAAGGAGATCCAAC
>NW_011494897.1:2963755-2971205 GCF_000754665.1 Bison bison bison
GAGACAGACTCTTGAGAGTCCCTTGGACTGCAAGGAGATCCAACCAGTCCATTCTGAAGGAGATCAGCCCTGGGATTTCTTTGGAAGGAATGATGCTAAAGCTGAAACTCCAGTACTTTGGCCACCTCATGCAAAGAGTTGACTCATTGGAAAAGACTCTGATGCTGGGAGGGATTGGGGGCAGGAGGAGAAGGGGACGACAGAGGATGAGATGGCTGGATGGCATCACTGACTCGATGGACGTGAGTTTGAGTGAACTCCGGGAGTTGGTGATGGACACGGAGGCCTGGCATGCTGTGATTCATGGGTCCGCAAAGAGTCAGACATGACTGAGCCACTGATCTGATCTGATCTACTTCCAAGAGAGCTGAACAGAGTTTAGATTGGTCCTCTAGAAATTTACACTCCAATGGTTTATTAGATATTTAGAACAGAGATCTCTTTCCTTATCATTTTTCGAGATAGTTGAGATTAAAGCAGAACAAGAAAGTGTTCCCCATGGCTAGAGAAGAGAATAAATCAAGTGACCTGGTGAAAACATAAAATTCAAAAAATTGTAAATGGTTTTGATTATCTAACTTTTCTTGTAAAAAATATAGTCATGCCATGGGAAGCTGCTGGCCATGATTTGAACTGATCTCAATTGTCCTATTAACATATTCCCCTCAAGAGTTGGATGAGGATAACCTTTATGTACTTCTGTACTTAGTACTGTTTCAGTTGGGATTTCCTGGAGAAATGGAACCAATAGGGATTATATCTATATCTAACTGTATTATATATAGCTTAATATGTATATAAATTAAATGCAAAAAAATTTATAAAAAATTGACTAACATAATTATGGAGGCTCTCAAGTTCAAGTTCAAAATCTACAGGATTGGTGAAAGGCTGGAGACTCGAGAGCTGATGCTACAGTTCCAATCGGAGAGCAGTGTGCTGTAGAATTCTCTCTTGCTCAGGGAAGACCAATGTTTTTGTTCTAGTGAAGTCTTTGACTGGATGAGGTCCACCTACGTTATGGAAGGCAGTCTGCTTTAAGCAAAGTCCACTGATTGAAGTATTAATTGCCTCAAAAAACACCCTCACAGAAACATTCAAAATGATGTTTGACTAAACACTGGACATCCCGTGGCCCAGACAATTTGATACATGAAATTAGGCATCATAGTACCCAAACAAGCTTCAGGATAATTTTCTTACCCAGATTCACATGTAGAAGACAAATTAAATATGAAATGATTTACTGATGTTTCATAGAATGTCCTGGTATAGACTAGTGTTCAGGGGATTACCGAGAATAAGAAGTAACTAAACAGAGAACTTATGAATAAAGTATACCTCATGAGAAAGTCACAGTGTTTAGAATATCCCCAAAGAGCCATAATTTCCTGTACCTTGTATCCTCAGAGGTAAAATGAAAAGAAGCTATGTCAGCAGGAAAACTAGATAATTTATATCAGCAATAAAAATTCCTTTTTCCTATGTTTTGTGGTAGCTCACCACACAGATATCTCCTGTCTAGGTAACTGCTGAATTTAGATCTACAATTCATTTTACCAGAGTGTTTTTAAAAATATTTTAGATTAAATCATTTTAATATCTTAGGTGAAAACAGTTACAAAAACAAAGTTATCTGCACAACCACTCAATTCCTTCACTTCATTTTGTTAACATATTTTCTCATTGGTATGTAATCAAAGCATATTTAAGCTAAAAATAGACAACAAGCAAGGAGTTATTTGTACATATTATAAGAAGACTATTTTTATTCAGGTAGAAAAGGCTGAAACGTTTCTAATGATTCATTTTCCTTTATTTATTAAGTAGTATGAATGCGTAAAGAGACAGCATAGAACAGTGTTTTTTTTTAATCACTCAGAATGCATTACTTTTAATAATATTTTGTCCTTTTTATTTCTGTTTATAAATCCACATTTTATATGAATAATAATGACCGTACCTTGGGCTTTTCACTAAAATATCAGAAGCCAGAGTTCTTAGCTGCCCAGGTCCTATTAGAACTTTGCAAATATGCCTCTTGAAACTTTCAATTGAATAATGTTATAAAAACAGACCTGGCAAGAGAAACTCATTTTCAAAAACTTAGTCTTGAAGACTTTTTGTGACTTTCAGGATAATTTCTTTTATGTATTTTCTTTCCCTAAATGAGTTCCTGTACTTTAGATTATAGGACTGTCATGGTCCCTAAGGCAAACCCCTGATTTATCAATGTCTGCCCTTAAAAACCTCAGGACATACAAATCAAACTTCCAGTCATCATTATAGCTTTAGTCCTTGACGTCTCATTTCCCAGTCTACTGTTTTGCTTTGTTTTTGTTTTTAAGTACGCACTAAGCCTTTTGGGTAGGCCAAGAGAGATCTTTTTTTTTTTGATAGATTTTTACTCGTTTTTTATTACCACTTTTTAGAACTCTGAAGACAAAGAAAACCATAACTTCTCAAATGAAGTTTTAACAATTGAGCTTCATCACATTGCATCCATCTTTTCACCAAGCATAAATCCACTAGTGACCCAAATAAACATGAAATAGAGTAATATCATGCCTAGTGATTATAAAAGGAAGAAACCCTTAGATAAATGTTAACCAGTGAGACCACATTAAGAGGGAAGATTGAGTCCCTGAAAGGTATAAGTGCCACACTCTGGCATCACCTTTTTATGTGAACTGTTGCCGATATTTCAAATGGCTCTGATGTGTTCTACACCCTCCCGTGAGTGGAGTCAGCAGAAATTCACTAATTGTATTTCTATTTAAATGTTTAGCTCCAAAAATCAGTTTAGAGAGTTGAGGCCATAGTAAATATGCCTCTCAGATTTGAAATAAAGAACATTAGTTGGATATAAAATAAAAGTATTTTCTATCAGATTGGCCACTGAACCAGTGAGAAATGTAGAAGAGAAAGAGGTATTGAATCTTCTTTAATTGAGAAAGCAGATTTCTCTGGTCATTATTAAGGGAGTTTCCATGTCTTATTTTTGTAACCCCTTTACTAAGGAACTATGCATGATTTTGATCTCTGTGGTAGTCAGTATAACACTAGGCAACTTTGCAAGGAACAAACTATATTCTCGGTGGCTTAATCCACAATGGTTTATTTCTCATTCATGAAAATTCTGATGTGTGTTGGGATGCTGTCCTTCATCTGGCAGCTTCACCATACAGATTTCGTGATCTTGAGCTGTTTCTGCGGGAGAGAGAGCTGGATTGGCCTGGAAGAGACATCCACCATGTTCTCCCATGCACTGGCCAGATCCTTACTATATGGTCTCAATGAATAGCCAAGTGCTCAGTCACTTCAGTCGTGTCCGACTCTGTGTGACCCTATGGACTATCGCCCGCCAGGCCCGTCTGTGTGTGGGATTCTCCAGGCAAGAATACTTCAGTGATTGCCACGCCCTGCTCCAGGGGATCTTCCCGACCCAGGAATCGAACCCACGGAGCTCTTACTGCATTGGCAGGCAGGTTTCTCACCACAAGTGCCTCCTGGGAAGCGGTCTCAGTGAACAGCAAGGGTGACTGGCAAATAAATGTAAGGACTACCTCTGGTCTGTTGTATGGACTCTTTGGTAAAGACTAAATGTCTCTGGTGCAATCAGAGACTGGAATTGGAGAGCTGGATAATGTACTTTGTTACATGGGTACAGGAGAAACAGATTCAAAGTTTGTTTATTAATATTTGTTCCCCAATCAGCTACATGGCATATGATAATCATATAATGGTTCTGAGTTACTGAGGACGTACTAAACTCCGGAAACCATTCTAAGCACTATACTTGCATCATCTCATGCAGTACTCACCTGTGCTTTTATGGTAGGCATTATTATTATTACCTCTATTGTACAAGTGGGGAAACTGTGGCAAAAGTTGGTAAATGACTAGTCTCAGGTCACATGGTGAATAAGTGATAGAGCCACTTTGGGAAGTTAGGCTCCAGACCTAGGAACTTTGCTTTTGTGTTTTAAGGTGAAGATCAATATAAAGCCACTAAAGAAAAGAAAAAAAATCAGCCCAGGTATGTTTCTTTATAACATTTCTGCAATTAACAACATCTCATAGAAATAGCAACAGATCAGTGGGCAGGTGTGTATGGATGGTGACCAGATAGGGAATGAAGGATATTAAAGCTCTTTCTACCATTAGTTACAGTTACACATTCAACAAGGAACTCAAAACCTTTTTTTTTTTTTTATTAGAATGAACCATTTCCTTAGATATTTACATCTGTGCTTTACACCTTAAATTACTAGATGTCTCTAGAGAATAGAATGGAGAAGGCAATGGCACCCCACTCCAGTACTCTTGCCTGGAAAATCCCATGGATGGAGGAGCCTGGTGGGCTGCAGTCCATGGGGTCGCAAAGAGTCAGACACAACTGAGCGACTTCACTTTCACTTTTCACTTTCCTGCATTGGAGAAGGAAATGGCAACCCGCTCCAGTGTTCATGCGTGGAGAATCCCAGGGATGGGGGAGCCTGGTGGCTGCCATCTATGGGGTCACACAGAGTCGGACACGACTGAAGTGACTTAGCAGCAGCGGAGAATAGAAATTTCATTAGAAATTGCCTCTTGATACTCTCAGTTATTCTTCAATAGAATAAACTGAAAAATAATATTAAAATCTCTCCCCTTTGTCTTCTGCATTTCTCTCCTTATCTTTGTCTTTTTGTTTTAAACTAATTTCTGCAGACATCCTCTGTTTCCTATTTGCTTGCCAAATTTTAATCTATTTTAATACTCCAGTGTTGCTGACATATAGTTTCTAACTTTTCAAATCAAACACTGAATGCTTTTTGTTAACCAGTAAATTTCACATAATGAGTTTCTATAAGCATGCTTCTTTTATGGAAAGGAATAAAAACTGTGATTGAGTTTTCTACTATTTATGAAGAATTAAAACTCTTTTAAAAAGCAGTAGAGCTCCATCGTCATATTTCTTTGACTCTAAACTTTCTAAGACAATGTATTTTCTCTCAGTGCAGCATCATAAAGCTTAAGTAGGATAATGGTAAATACAGCTTTTCTATGAAGATGAACATTTCTGCTCTTGCTCTGGACTAGTTCAGTCTTTGCAGTGATTTGAGCACTGCATCACATGCCTTGCTTTGTCCGATCCATAATGTTTACATTTATCCCTTAGTATCTCACTACATCACGTTTAAATGTAAAGAACTGAGATTTGTTTCCCTCCACTGGAATTTCTAAATAACAGTTCTGTCTATTACAGCTTAAAAGATGTGTCATGGCAGCTGCAAATAACTTTCAAAAAGAAATGTTGTGCAGCAAACTATCATGTTTCATGTACACTCTGGCAAATGGTGCTTGCTTTTTGGCCCCAATTCAGCCTTCTTTTGCAAACCAACTTCCTGCAGCATGAGGATATACATTTTCCTGGGCCAAATATTCCAAAGTGGACACCAATTTGGGACTGCTAGCTTTTTCCAGCTCTCCAGCTTTTGGACATATGAGCATTGAAAATACTAGATTTCTACTTTTGATGCCAAACATTTAGGCTTTGGAGGCTGAAAAGTCAAGTCTTAATTTTAGCATTTAATGCCAGAAGCAAGCTGTCCTTTTGAAACAACTCCTCTCTGGCAGTGGGTCAGCACAGAACACCTCCTTTTCAGGCAATCTCCGTGTCATCTGCTCAGCACACCCGGAGTGGTCAGTTACTTCTGGTTCTGGACTAGAAAGTGGATAACATGAAGTGGGGGTGGAGGGGTGGGAGGATCATGGATATGGCAGCATGGATATTTGGTAAAAGGGAAACTAACTCGATTTTACTTTTTCATGTTTGTTTCTTGGTTTGTTTCTCAGCTAATATGCAATTTTCTTTTTTTACTTCTGCATCTTTGGAGTGTAGGGAAGTAGTTGCTCTTCTATTCTAGCATCCTCTTCATTCTAAGTGCTTTAATAGTGTAATGGGATAAAGAATAACTTAGGTTTGGGGAGGACAGTTGTAGACAGGGTAGTCAGAGAGAGTTTCTTTGAGGGGATGACATTTGAAGTAAGACCTGGATGAACAAAAGAAGGAAGACATGAAAAGTTATATGGGAAAAGCATTCCTGACAGTGGGGATAGCTTATGCAAAGGCCTTAAAGGAGAAGGAAATGGCAACCCACTGCAGTGTTCTTGCCTGGAGAATCCCAGGGACAGGGAAGCCTGGTGGGCTGCTGTCTATGGTGTCGCACAGAGTCGGACACGACTGAAGCGACTTAGCAGCAGCAGCAGCAGCACTAGCTTAGTTTATTTATGGAATAGAAAAGCTAGTGTGGCAGATAATATTATTTTACTCATCTAGTAGACAATTTTTTTCTCACCTGCCTCTTACCAATATGGTGTTTGAAATTTAGATAATAGCTTTCCCAACACCTCTAATTACAAGGTTGATCATTAGCCTATTTTGAAGCAATGAGACTTACAAAAGAGTCTATTTTCTGTAAAACTGGGAAAACTTGCCCAGTGGCTCAGCAGTAGAGAATCTGCCTGCAATGGAGGAGATGCAGATTCAATCCCTGGGTTGGGAAGATCCCCTGGAGAAGAAATGGCAACCCACAGACTATATTCTTGCTGGGAAAATCTCATGGACAGAGGAGCCTGGTGGGGTACAGTCTGTGGGGTTGCAAAAAGTTGGACATGACTGAGCAAAGGGAAAGTTATTCCTTTCCAAATAAAAAGATAGCTACAGCTTCTCTCTCTTCCCCTCTCTTCCTACCTAGAATGCAGATGTGAAGGATGGCATGACAGCAGCCACACTGTAACCACGAGGCAATAAGGCTAAGGCCCATAATCCAACATGCTAAGCATGGTAGAATAGAAACTTAAATTAACCTGGATTCCTGATCACATTGTTTTATGGATGAATTATGAGTTTACCTATTTATGGGATTTAGGGTAAGTAAATTATTAATGTCCTTATGGTTTAAGCCAATGTTTGTCAGATATTCTATAAACTTGCAGCTAAAAACATTCCTACCCATTTCTAACATTAAAGGTAGTAGAATAATATAGAGTAGTGAGTGAACACAGTACAGTTTAGCTGCTCAGTCATGTCCTACTTTTTGCAACCCCATGGACTGTGGCATGCCAGGCCTCCCTGTCCATCACCAACTCCTGGAGTATACTTAAACTCATATTCATTGAGTCAGTGATGCCATCCAACCATCTCATCCTCAGTCGTCCCCTTCTCCTCCTGCCCTCAATCTTTCCCAGCATCAGGATCTTTTCAAATGAGTCAATGCTTCGCATCAGATGGCCAAAGTATTGGAGTTTCAGCTTCAACATCAGTCCTTCCAATGAATATTCAGGACTGATTTCCTTTATGATTGACTGGTTGAATCTCCTTGCTGCCCAAGGGACTCTCAAGAGTCTTCTCCAACACCACAGTTCAAAAGCATCAATTCTTTGGCACTCAGCTTTCTTTCTG
>NW_011494897.1:2971550-2974330 GCF_000754665.1 Bison bison bison
CTCCAGCCCAGCGTTTCTAATGATGTACTCTGCGTATAAGTTAAATAAGCAGAGTGACAATATACAGCCTTGACATACTCCTTTTCCTATTTGGAACCAGTCTGTTGTTCCATGTCCAGTTCTAACTGTTGCTTGCTGACCTGAATACAGGTTTCTCAAGAGACAGATCAGGTGGTCTGGTATTCCCATCTCTTTCAGAATTTTCCACAGTTTATTGTGATCCACACAGTCAATGGCTTTGGCATCATCAAAAAAGCAGAAATAGATGTTTTTCTGGAACTCTCTTGCTCTTACGATGATCCAGTGGATATTGGCAATTTGATCTCTGATTCCTCTGCCTTTTCTGAAACCAGCTTGAACATCTGGTAGTTCACGGTTCACGTATTCCAAGCCTGGCTTGGAGAATGTTGAGCATTAGTTTACTAGTGTGTGAGATGTGTGCAATTGTGTGGTAGTTTGAGCATTCTTTGGCATTGCCTTTCTTAGGGATTGGAATGAAAACTGACCTTTTCCAGTCTGTGGCCACTGCTAAGTTTTCCAAATTTGCTGGCATATTGAGTGTAGCACTTTCACAGCATTTTCTTTCCGGATTTGAAATAGCTCCACTGGAATTCCATCACCTCCACTAGCTTTGTTCGTAGTGATGCTTCTTAAGGCCTACCTGACTTCACATTCCAGGATGTCTGGCTGTAGGTCAGTGATCACACCATCGTGATTATCTGGGTCGTGAAGATCTTTTTTGTATAGTTCTTCTGTGTATTCTTGCCACCTCTTCTTAATATGTTCTGCTTCTGTTAAGTCCATACCATTTCTGTGCTTTATCAAGCCCATCTTTGCATGAAATGTTCCCTTGGTATCTCTAATTTTCCTGAAGAGATCTCTAGTCTTTCCCATTCTGTTGTTTTCCTCTATTTCTTTGCATTGATTGCTGAGGAAGGCTTTCTTATCTCTCCTTGCTATTCTTTGGAACTCTGCATTCAGATGCTTATATCTTTCCTTTTCCTCTTTGCTTTTTGCTTCTCTTCTTGGACCCAACAGAAGCAGAAAATATTAAGAGGTGGCAAGAATACAGAGAACTATACGAAAAAATATCTTCATGACCCAGATAATCAAGATGGTGTGATCACTCACCTAAAGCCAGACATCCTGGAATGCGAAGTCAAGTGGGCCTAGGAAGCATCACTGTGAACAAAGCTAGTGGAGGTGATGGAATTACAGTTGAGTGAACACAAAGGTGGAGAAATAGGAAGGGACCATATCGTGTAGGACTCTGTAGACAATAAGGGATTTAGGATTTATTCTGATAGGGAAACTTTAAGGAGAAAATTCTTATCAGAATTATTATTTTCTTTTATGAAAAAATTTCTCTGATATGTGAAGGATAGACTTAGGGAGACAGAAGCAACAGGAGGCAAGTTAGGAAATTGAAATAGTCAAGGGAAAAGATGAACACAGATGTGACTATGAAGATGACAATGGAGAAGGATATGAATTCAAATTCAGTATACATTTACAGATAGAGCTAAGTGGATTTTCTCTGGCTCTGTAAATGAAAGTGAGGGAAGGAGAGTGATCAAGGATGACTCCTAGATTGTTTGCCTGAGAAAATTGGTGCTCAATGGTGTCATTCACTGAGATAGAAGAATCAGGAAAAGGAGCCGATTGCTAGGAGTGGTGTAGTGACAAGGGAAACTGGGAGTTATTTTTGATACATTAATTTTTGTATACTTAGTACGCATGAGAGTGGAGATGGCATTTAGGGAAGAGGGTATGAGTAGATATATAAATTTTGGAATTTGTAATTTCTTTATCTTAAATAGAAAATTAGAAAAAATCTTCTAAATATTTTTATGACTACAATGAATCTTTAATAAATTCCTTAATAATGCTAGGAAGAGAAATGGGATTTAAAATTTCCCAGGGTTTTCCTAAACATTCAGCAACTTTCTTTTTTCTTAGCAAGTCTTTGATAAGTGAGTGTGATATTGGGGTTGAGAGTACTTTATTTTAGGGTTGATATCCATTTATCTATCTATTGCTCTGGTCTTTAAGTTCACAAGTGGAGTCATCTTATATGATTTCCTAGTTTACATAGTACTTAATCAGTTGCTGTACTCCTCTTGTTTTCACTTTTAGTCTGTCCTTTTCTTTTCCTATTATTTCTTTATCCTTACCATGATTTTGTATTGTGCAACCTTCTGGAACATTCTCTAGTATAGTAAAACCATCTGGAGGAGTTTTTCATTTTCTACAGGCTAATTTACACCAAACTTTAGGTCATATCCTTCTTCATCTAAAGGTAAAAACTGGCAAGATTTATCATTATCCTGGATTAGGAAATGTATAATGTTATCTGCTACCAGGTAGAGAATCTATCTCTTCCTCTGAGACCAGTATTTTTATAGTAGTGCTTCTCCATTGACCTTTGTTGAAAATAAGGATTAGAAGTGTATATAGTTACAATCTAGTCTAATCTGTTTATTTTGAAGAGGCAAGGATTTAGGTGGGCACAGGTGAGATTATTTATTCATGGATGTTTGAAAACATATAATTCATCCCAATGATAGGCAAGTGTCTGTGCAGTCATCATTATTGGGGCTATCTGTCCAGCTACTCTGATATTCATAAGCATGATAAGAAGTTGTGAATACTTAAGTAATAACGAGGAACACTTCTTGACCATTTGCTGTGTGACAACATGCTGCTCAAAATGCTCCTTCTGTCTTATTCACAGCAGCATCTATTGTATTTTGGAGATTTTCCCAGGGGAAAAAAAAAAA
>NW_011494897.1:2974430-2980712 GCF_000754665.1 Bison bison bison
TTTTTTTTTTAAGTTAAAATAGAATTGTTTCCTAAATGTCAAAATACAAGAATTTCCTTTCTTCATTGTCTTTGTTTATAATTTTTATCTTTAAAGGATACCTTTGGAAGCAAAAATCCCAGGACTGAAAATGTGAGCACGTTGAGGCAGGACACCAGTTGAGAGAGTGTTACTATAACCTGATGACAAGCTTAGGCTGTCGTCATGGAGATGTAGACAAATATAGAGGGGAAAAAAAACATTTAGTAGGTACTCAACATTGGGGGCTTCCCTGGTGGCTCAGAGGTTAAAGAGTCTGCCTGGAATGCGGGAGACCCAGGTTCGATCCCTGGGTCAGGAAGATCCCCTGGAGAAGGAAATGGCAACCCACTCCAGTACTCTTGCCTTGAGAATACCATAGAGTAAGGAGCCTGGTGGGCTGCAGTCCATGGCGTCGCAAAGAGTCAGACATGACTGAGCGACTTCACTTTCACTATCAACATACTGATTAATCTTTTCATCACAGCATATTTCACAAAGGCTAACACAAAGCAATTTCTTAATAAATAGTGTTAAATGGAAAAGCAAGTTTGATGTGGAAAATAGGGGAAAAAGGAGAAACATGAAAGGGTTCCTAGGTGTCTTACTTGATCTCTGTGTGGGTATTTGTGTGATAATAAAAGAAAGGCCAAAGGCAGTTTATGTTTCAAGAGGGGGGAAAAGCATATTAGGTTTGAGTTTGAAATATTCCTAAGACATCAGGTGTCTGGCAGGAAGTTAGAGTCTGGCACTCAACGTAAAGGTACAGATTTGAGGGAGTGTTATAGGCATTTTTGCTGATAACTCAGCCCATGGGAATAGACAATGAATAGAGTAAGAAGAAAAGGAAGACAAGAGGCACACCAGACTTACACCAGTCTCCAAGCTCTTTTCCAGACGCTGTTCCCTTTGCCTGGAGTGGCCTTCTTCTGGATAGCCCGTGACCCCACCCTCACCTCCTACAGGTCTTTGTTTGTATGGTATCTCAGTGAGATGCCTTGACAACCCTATTTCTACTGGACACCCTCCTGGAACTTTCCTCTATGACTCTTCTTTATTTCCCCTGATAGAACTTAACAGTATCTAGTCTATTAAATATTTTATTTCTTTTTGTTTTTTACCTACGATTTACCCTCTCTAAAACTTGCAATCCATGAGAGCAGGCTTCTGTTTGCTCCTGCTTTGTTTATTACTATAAACAGGGTGCCTACAACAGTGTTAGGCACATAGGAAGTACTTAATATATATTAATTCTATGAACTAAGAACCTAGGAAATCCCAAACAATGAAGGGTATTTAGATTATCCAAAGGTCAGAGTAAAAATTGAAGGAAGACCAGAAAGACAGATGGAGCATCAAGAGAAATTAATGCCATGGAGGATTAAGGAGAAAGAGTTTCAAGTTAAAAATAGTGGTCAGAATGTTCAGAACATCATGGAGACAATAAGAAAGAAAAGAACTGGAATTTCAATTGGATAGAAGCACTAACAAATCTTAAATTACATGGGAGAAAATGTCTCTAATGAGCATCATGCATTCAGACTTCTTATGCGTGTAAGAATTTCTGTGGAAACCTGGTTCTCACAATGAAGCAGGAAGTAAAAGCACGCTATAAGAGCATCTGTTCTCATGAGATTTTCAGAGTTGAATCACAAACTAAAGGAAGTTTGGATAGTTCGGATAAAGTTCAGATACTTATCTGAACTTTGGGGGTGGTTTTTTAACCAAACTGAATACAGTGTACAACAGTTCATCTCCTTAAGACTAAATCAATTAGTGTTCTACTAACCATAATGGTATTCACACCACATATTTAATTACTGACCTTTCATATTTTCTGTATATAATGAAGAGGAAATGGAGAAAATACATAGATTTTTGTGCTATCATTATATTGGTTAGAGGTGAAGTTAAATAATCATGTAATCTGTTTTTGCCCAGTGTTTAATGGATTAACATGTTTATGTATTTACATCTTAGTTTTATAGTAATATTCCAGTGAAATTTGAAAAGAATATCAGAAGTATTAAGACAACATTGAGAATAAGTCTCTCCCAGCTGCAGATCAATGAGTGTTTTGTTTATAATACAAAATAATGGCTCACAACTTACATACCTAAAAGGTATTTTTAACCATTTTTAAGTTGAAGTATAGTTAATTTACAACACTGTGATAGTTTTGGTGTACAGCAAAGTGATGCAGATATATGTGTGTGTATATGGATGCTAAGTTCCTTCAGTCGTGTCCAACTCTGTGCGACACTATGGACTGTAGCCCACCAGGCTCCTCTGTCCATGGGATTCTCCAGGCAAGAATACTGGAGTGGGTTGCCATTTCCTCCTCCAGGGGATTTTCCCAATCCAGGGATCAAACTTCATGTCTCTTATATGTCTCCTGCATTGGCAGGTGAGTTCTTTTCCACTGGAGCTGTCACACACACACACATATATTCCTTTTCAGATTATTTTACATTTTAAGGTATTATAAGATATTAAATATAGTTCCCTCTACTATACAGTCAATCATTGTTGTTTATTTATTTTATATGTAGTAGTGTGTATCTATTAATCCCAAACTCCCAGTATATCTCCCCCCACCTCCCCATCCTGCATCCCCTTTGGTATCCATAAGTTTGTTTTCTTAAAAGACACTTGTTTTTGACCTACACTAAAAAATCAAGGCCACTCATATGGACAATAAATCATAATTGGGTTGCATTTCAGTCTGATGCAGAGAAACAGAATAATTCCCTTTGTTTATGTAATGTTTTGCTGAACTTGGTCTATATTTTAAGGCAGTCAACAGAGAGTGCTCATTCTGGGAAACAGCCCAATGGGAAATGGGCTTAAATACATGGCATAAGTCAGAATTGGGTGACTATAACTGCGTTTTTGGTTTGGCTAACACCTTGAACCAGTTTTCAAACATCTAGATTTGGCAAAATTTGAATACATGTTGTACAGCACAGTTATCTCCTCTTTTTTAAACTGATATGCATTTAACAGGAATTAGAACCTGTAAATCCTTCTGCTTTTATAGCTAATTCATCATCATACCTCATAAAAGCTCTGTAATGTTCAGTAAGTCAACAGATCCAGTTTTCTTAAAAAGGCACTTTTATAAGGAACACCTACAACTAAAACCTTGGTTCTAAATTTATGAAATATGCAAGCCTACATTGATCATAGGGCATCAGGCTGTGGGAAACACTCTTCTATCTTGGATTGGATTATGTTACAAAAGGAAGGGACCTCTGGCAGAAACCCAAACCTAGAAGAGAAGTCCCCTAAAACAGGATTTGTCTGTTTTCTGTACTTGTCTCTAAGAAGCTTTTTATCTTGGCTTACCAAAGGCAAACATCTCAGAAAATTTTGTTACAGACAAACTAAGCAATTAGGATTATAGGCAATGGCATCATTAGGTTCTAATGAAAGAGAAGAGCCTTCAGTACAGTGCAGTCTGTCCCCAAGAGGTCAGGGAAGGGCTGAAGCTCCACTTCCTCCCTGCTCCAGTGAAAGTTCCATTTCAAATGATCTTAGGGAAAAAGGGTGTCATAGGAAAGGTTAAGGAAAGGCCTGGCAAAGAAGAGGATTGCAAAGAGGAGCTTATGTAAATCATCGAAGAAAACAAGGTTGAGGATTCTTCTACAATTAATGTGTTTCTAGGATTTTTTTAAAGTGCTTGTTAGGAAGTGAGAGCTAAAAAAGTGTGGGACTTGTAGAGATGCAATAAAGGGATTTAGGATATTACAAATAATCAATTTGTAACCTTTTTTGTTAAGGTTTTAAAATATTTTTGACTGATAACAGGATGCTGTTAGAACTGCGCTTTGTGTAGTTATACAGCTGAATTTAATCAGTACATGATTCTGTGATTTTACTGAGCATACATGTCTGAGGATTAAGGATTAGAGAATGTTGCTAATGTAAATGAAGAAAACTTTAGGGTGAACTGAAGGCCTGAACTTCATACTTCTCCTGATGTATTCAAAATACTCTTGAAAGTTCTGTTTCACAGCTAGATGGTGCAGTAATAATCAATAACCAAAGTCAGTTGTTATTGATGATATTTATGAGAAATATCCATCACGTGTTCCCATCACTACTTTTCAATAATTCTACTTTATTCAGTTGTTCTTTCTGTGATGTGGTCTGTTGCATACAATGGTGCAAAGCTCTCAGAAAACTACAAAGAAAATGAAAAAGGAGAAATGAAGAGGTCAAAATAACATAATGGAGAAGAGTTTGATCCAAGGTTTTGATAAGCTAAAAGATGTTAAGAAAATATGAGGATATAGAAAATTAAGTGGTCTATATGATTTAAGGAGATCAGTATGGATCACTTGAATGAGGGAAGTCATTTAGAAAACATTTGAAACAGTTTAGAGAACAAAAACTACCTCCTTGATGTTTGGATTTTCAATATGAGGACTCAAATCATTTTTTAATTCTGGAAAATTCTCAGGTGATATTTTGTTTTATTTTTAGTTATGGTAATTACTAATATGTGTGTATATCTTACTGTTTTCTTTGTGTTTAAAAAAAACAATATTGAGTGAATTTGAAGGTCTAATTGGCTTTATTTCATTATTCATGAATAGGGTAGCATCCAGTCTGGCAGATAGAACAGAGCTCCAAGGAGCTGTACCAAGTGGAAACATTTTGTAGGCTGAAGAGGGAGGGGAAAAGGAAGTTTCTGGCAGAGAGTGGATTGTTTCGGGCCAGGTCACCTTTCTGTGGGGGTCAGGAGAGGTCTTTCGGACAGTTTACCTCACTAGTACTGACCAGATAGTTCCTGACTGGTTAAAGGTCATACTTCGGGGAAAGGTTGAAATCACAGTTAGACTAGGTATTAAGTCTTTGCTCACTGAGGTTTAGCACAAGTAACTCCATTTTGGGCCTGGTGTTTTTCTTTCTTTCTTTTCTCTCTCTCTCCCTCTTTTTTTTTTTTTTAACAGTTTCCCCAGTTTTGATAGACCCAAAAATAAGAGATGTGATCAACATTTAAAGAGTGCTAACTCCCAAATATTGCTTGGTAATTCTCACAGCTTTCCTGGATCCTCTGCTTGATATTCATAAGTGATGATGTTTTTTTGCCGAATGTCTGTGGTATCCACAGGCCGCAAATTTAGATTCGTGTGTTTTAAGTTGGTCATTCTCTGTTTCACTTTTGGTCTTCCAGTCTTAGATTATTTACTTGGTGGTTAGCAGCTGTGATCGTGCATTTAAAGCTTTCAAGAGAATACGAGTATAGGGGAGAAAACTACGATTATTATAATTCCCAATATTTCGAGAGCACTTCAGATCCATTGTCCCCCAAATCCTAACCAATCAAAATCAGATAGATCAAAGAAAGGCTCCACTGAAGGAGTCATCTTTTTAGGCCAAGTGTCTTTCTCAGGGATCTTACATAGCTAACTGAGTTTTAACTTCCCCAGAAATGCTAATCCAGGTGTAGCAGGTGGTGTTGGCCACAGCACAGATACCTCCTGGCTCAGCTAAATGATAATCAAAGGCCATCCTATGATCAGGAACTACTTTGGCCAGAGAGTATGAGGATTTGTATCGGGCAGTTGTTGCTTTAGCAGCAGATTCTGCAATACTTTCCAGAATTAAGGGGAGGGTCCCATCATAGCTTCATTTACATTTACTCCTAGGCAGGGGATCAGGGATCTTCCAGAGGAAACAAATTTTGAATCATGAATTGCTGTTATTGTTCAATTGCTAAGTCGTGTCCGACCCTTTGCCACCCTATGAGCTGCAGCATGCTAGGCTTCTGTGTCCTGCATTATCTCCCAGAATTTGCTCAAATTCATGTCCATTGAGTTGGTGATGCTATCCAACCATCACATCCTCTGCTGCCCTCTTCTCCTTTTGCCTTCAATCTTTCCCAGCATCAGGATCTTTTCCAATGAGTGAGCTCTTCACATTAGGTGGTCAGAGTATTGAAGCTCCAGCTTCAGCATCAGTCCTTCCAATGAATATTTAGTATTGATTTCCTTTAGGATGGACTGGTTTGATCTACTTGCAGTCCAAGGGACTCTCAAGAGTCTTCTCCAGCACCACAATTTGGAAACATAGGTTCTTGGGCACTCAACCTTCTTATTGTCCAACTCTCACATCTATACATGACTACTGGGAAAACCACAGCTTTGAGTATACGGACCTTTGTCAGAATACCTCTTGGTAATTCCCATTAGAGTCTGTGGCTCTGGGCTGAAAGGTGACAGCCATGGAGGCCAGTAAAACTTAAAGAGTCTGTCA
>NW_011494897.1:2980812-3007677 GCF_000754665.1 Bison bison bison
CTGTCAACCACACAGGTAGTTTTACTTTGGATACCCTTGCTTTGTGTTCCCATGCTTTTTCATACTAAATTTTTTAGTGTGGCACAAAGTACATTTACTAATTGATCCCAGTGTAATTGGTTTATCTGTGAAAGTGAGGGAGAAATTGCTAGGCAGTCAGTGTAGGACTCTGAGACCTTGGTCTTGTTTTCAATAAACATCTTGTTCCATTAGCCTAAAGCTATACCCTTTGTCCCACATTCCTGGAATGTGTCCTTGGTCTGATAAATTATCAGCACTCAGATCCAGAGAAGGGCAGTAATTAACTTCTGTTCCATATGCCTGAGGGAAAAATAACTGGTGATCATTAATCTTAAGACCATACATCTGGTCCATTGTGGAATGGCCAGGGGACATGAAAAAGGTGATCTGAAGATGGAGAGAAGCCATACAAATGTTAAGCATCTTGAGAACTGATCGGTTAAAATTAAGTATTTTAAGGACAGGAGCCCACCAAAAACGCACAGATTAAAGATATAAAAAGACCTGCCGTTGGGGAACTCTTTACCCCTTCTCAGTGTCTATGCTGAGAGCTTTGTACTTTCTTTCTCTTTAATAAATCCTGTTCTCTTGCTACCATGAGTGTTTGTATGTTCTTGAAGTTCATTCTTTGGCCCTGTGAACAAAAACTCGGATTCCTGATTCAAAAGGAAGCCAAAAGTGGATAAAAGTTCAGTAATTAATGTTTTAGTATTTTACTATTTTATCTTATTTAGAAATGATCTAGATTTTGAATTTCCATCATTAAACAACTCAGAGGAACCTATGTTTTCAAGTTACCAAAATATTTTAGAAATTAATTTTAAGTAAACATTTCCTAAAGTCTCTACATCCTTGAAAAGTTGCTTCTAAATCTTGTTCCTCTTTCAGCTATTTAATTCACTGCTTCCAATGATTACACATTGACTAGTGATAAAAACTTAATGAGATATTAGACAAAATTAGCTATCATTTTAAACTATTTTTCTTGCTGACAAATTTTCTAAGAGATACCATGAACTTGTTTGACCTTTCCTAAATCTGGGTAGAATAAAATATATTTAATGCTGCAAACTCTAACAACATGCCTGTTTTAATTAAACCCCCATGATTAGCTTTAATCCCAAGTAAATTTCCAGATCATATAAATTTGAAAAGCATTTGGATTCGTTTCTATTATGTTTCTGGAAGTTTTAAGAATCCTTCATTCATAGAGGAACTTAATCTTCTTTAAGCCAATAAAATAGAGCTCTTTTACAAATTAATTTTTAGTAATACCATTCACAGGTAGAAAATATCACACATCTACATGGACATACATAAACTTATAGACACAGAATCTGTAAGGCTTTTTTTGAAAATTGCAGTCATGAATCAGGTGCAGTAATACAAAACTCACTACTTATAAGAGAAGTTGGATCCAAATTACATTTTTGACATATAATTTAAGGTTACCCGCTCAACCTCAACTGGCTAAAGTTTTTTTATTAATACTTACAAAGAAGACACTTTAGGATTTTTTTCATTTTGTCTAGGTTTTAAAATAACCTTTCCTCCTTTTGTTTTTCCTTCTGATAAGAATTACCTCCCTGAAGTTTGTATTTTAAAGAGATGACCTAAATAAGAGTTCATGCAGAGATCAAGAAGAACATTTACATCTCAAAGGCACAGGGAAAGAATGCTAGTTCCTCTAAGAAGGACTTTTGTTTCCTATGGCTAGAATTTTTACAATACACGTAAGCCTTTTGAGATGAATAGAAGAAGAAAGAAAGAAAGTGAAGTTGTTGGGTCCTGTCCAGCTCTTTGGGACCCCAGGGACCGTAGGCTGCCAGGTTCCTCTGTCCATGGACATTTCCAGGCAAAAATACTGGAGTGGGTTGCCGTTTCCTTCTCCAGGGTATCTTCCCAACCTAGGGATCAACCCCCGGTACCAGCACTGCAGGCAGACAGCAGGGAATGAATAGGTGAGGATAATTGTTTAAAAAGGTAGGTGGACTCTGATTGTTTCTAGAACTGCATTTCTGGTTTTGCAAAGATTTGTACTATAGGGACAGATCAGATCCGATAGTCGCTCAGTCGTGTCCGACTCTTTGGACACAACTATAGGGAC
The DNA here is from genome assembly GCF_000754665.1 of Bison bison bison. Classification (NCBI taxonomy): domain Eukaryota; kingdom Metazoa; phylum Chordata; class Mammalia; order Artiodactyla; family Bovidae; genus Bison; species Bison bison. The sequence goes on from NW_011494897.1 coordinate 2,982,941, forward strand.
AATTGCTTTTAATTCCTCAAATAATTGGTTTGCAACTTAAATGACATCATAGCTTGTTCCACTCTTCCAGTCACATTATCTTTAATTTGCTTTTTTTATATCAGGGAGATTTCCAACTAAAATGGAAATCAGAAGGTTTCTATGTTCTGTGGGTTTAGAGCTGCTTGTCTTTGGAATGTTTTAGTAAATCCTTCCACAAAGGCTTTAGAAAGATTTTCTTTCCCTATGGGTACATAGTTTTATTTTAGCTTGAGGAAGAAGGCCAAAAAATTTTTCTGTTAGATTCTGAGTATCAATCTTTAATTTGACCAACTACTGAAAAACAGAAAAATTCTTTTTTTTTTTTTTGCAAGTAGAAAATGAAACTTTATTGACCGAACTTTAATAGTCAAATACACAACATAAGAACAGCATAGATGGTTTCAGTTTATCTTCTTTCAAGCAAATGGTTGCCCTTCACCTGCTTCTGGCATTTCAACAGGCTCTATATTTGATGCAAACTGCTCCCTGACATTAGAACCATCTCCACCTTCACCCCCAGTCTTTGCCACAGCCAATTGCTGGAGATCAGCTTTCAGGCCAGAATCTTCAAAGGGATCCTTCTCTTCTTCATCACAATTCACTGGATCCTCTCCATGTACTTCCTCCTTTCTAGGTGTGATATCCTGAATCTCAGCTGGTGGTTCCTCTTGTTGAGGTTGCTCAACACTGGGCTGCTGGTCAACCACAGGTTCATCCATCTGGGAGCAATCTTGCTTTGTAGGTCCCAATGTTGATGCGACTTGCCCACTCATATTTCTCCCTGGTGAGTCTCAAATAGTGAGAAAGAACCGGGACTGAATCAACAAACCTGTCTCAGGCCTTCCAGCAGTATTAAATCATCCCTTAGACTCAAGAAGTATGTCAGGGTACAAAGGACATTTATTTTCCTCTTTCTGTTGAGAACTAGGGACTGAGATCCAGGAGAGCTGACTATATTGAGAATTCTCATCACTAGCCAGCTTTTGCCAGTTTTCCCAGGTTCCCATCTGTAAGTTTTAAGTGAAGCTTAAAGTAGAGAGTGTAGCTCTGATATCTACCAGAATTAGGAAAGATTTCATTAATTAGAATTTTCAGTTTCCCTTTAGCTGACTAAGGGGAAAATGAAAACTCCCTCAGAGTCCTACCAACTCTGGCAGAAACCCACATGGGTTCCCACCTTTGGGGTGATCTGGAGAGTCCTGTAAGTCCACTGATTTGGTGGACTTTTGTTTACATTCTTGTACTAAAGAGCATCTTGATGAGGGTGAAAGAGGATGGTAAAAAAGCTGGCTTAAAACGCAACATGAAAAAACTTCATGGCAAATAGAAGGGGAAAAAGTGGAGGAAGCAGTAACATTTTCTTTTCTTGGGCTCCAAAATCACTGCATTGGTTACTGCAGCCATGAATTTAAAAGATGCTTGCTCCTTGGAAGCAAAGCTATGACAAACCTAGACATTGTACTAAAAAGCAGAGACAGCACTTGCCGCTTGGTTTTTCCAGTAGTCATGCACAGATGCGAGAGTTGGGCTATAAAGAAGGCTGAGCACTTGCTTAAGAATTGATGCTTTGGAACTGTGGTTTTGGAGAATACTCTCGAGAGTCCCTTGGACTGCAAGGAGAGCAAACTAGTCAATCCTAAATGAAATCAACCCTGAATATTTATTGAAAGGACTGATGCTGAAGCTGAAGCTCCAACACTTTGGCCACCTGATGCAGAGTCAACTTTTAGGAAAAGATCCTGATGCTGGAAAAAATTGAGGGTAGGAGGAGAAGGGAGCGACAGAGGATGAGATGGTTGGACGGCATCACCGACTCAAGAAACATGAATTTGAACAAACTCTGAGAGACAGTAAAGGACAGGGAAGCCTGGTGTGCTGCAGTCCATGGGATCATATAGAGTGAGACATGACTGAGCGACTGAACAGCAACAAGATGCGTATAAATTCTGGAACCATTATTCTTAGATGTAAAATAGGCATATATATTGGAGGTGCCTTGCTTGACTCTTTGGAGCTTAAAATTATTAAAAATTAAAATTGTTATTAATTTCTTAATTATTTAAAACTATTAAAAATATTATCTGTTAAGTTTTTAGCTAAGTCTTTGGATTTCTTGGTGCCAAATTAAAACCTAAAAGGGTTGTACCACTGGGTTGGGAAATTTTAATTTCCCAATAGATCTCATTACATGGTAATTTTCTTTAGGTTGGTGGGTGACATGTGTCTATCTAACTTGTTCTGTAACCAACTTATCCTAACATGGGACTCTTTGGATTAGGTGGAAAGTATCCAAATAGCTTTTAAATGCTCAATCAGTGCTCACTGATTTTTTTGTGGCTTTTTGATTCCCATTAATGTAGCTTCTATCTACACAGACCAAGATAAACAAACATGTACACCGTAATATATAGCAGTAACCAGAGATGTTACTTTGACTTGGCCAAGAGAAGGCTCTGGGTGCACCACCAACAATTCCCAATGTGCCACTGAGATTTGGGGGGAAAAAACAAAACAAGCAGACCCTAAAGAATGGGGACTGTGGACTGATTCCAAACAGATGGGCAGCTACAGCTGCTAACAGTAGTTCCTAGTGTGAAATCTAGGAAGGATTCCAAAAAACCAGGGAAACTGGACTAAACCCAGAGGTTTCTGTTAGGTAGGTAGAATAGGGAAAAGGAGTCCAAAATGGCGGTGGCTAAAAAACAAGGAAGATCAAAGGAAGGTCCGAGGGCCAGAGTGAAGACTTCAGGCAGAACAAACAGCACTCCTGGCTAAGCCCAATTTGCATAGGGCAGGCCCAGGTGGAGGAAAAAACATATAAAAGGAGGAGCCAAAGCGCTTTCTCACAGACTCTCTCTCTCCTGCGTGCGTGTGCTCTTTCTCTCTCTCTGTCTCTCTCTCTCTCCCTCTCGCTCCCTCTCTCTCTCTCCTGCTATCTTCTAAATAAAATAGAGCTGTAACACTGATTTGCCTAAGAGCTATAACACGGTTTGTCCAAGACCCAAGAGCTGTGATGCGCCAAGGGCTTTAATGTCCGTTGCTCCAAATCTTTGTTGTGACGAGACAAAGAACCAGGAACATGCACTCGCGTGACATTTCCAATGTGGAATCTGGGGACAGAACTAAGAGTTGGGGTTTCCAATCAAATGAGGGAATATGGTCTGACCAATCAGTGGTTCTCAATGTGGAACTAAGGATTCCAGTCAAATGGGGAACTGACTCAAAAGATAGATAAGGAGTTTGATGAAAAGAGATTATAGCTCAGAACCTGGAGGAAATTATCCATGGCTGTTGGAAATGGCAAGAAAGAGAACTCAAACTGGTTTGCAGGTAACACCTGTGTTTTTGTTGTCCCTGACACCATTGGAAGTCCTCTTCAATCTCACTGCTGCCATCAAGTCTGTTAAAAAGCAAAATCAAAGTAAATTTAAATATTCGGTTGGTTTTATTCAGTGATTCATAAATTGGGCAACATCTCATCTAACAGATAGAAAGGAACTCTAAGGAGCTATAGAAAATGGAAGTTGTTATAGGCAGAAGGAGGTGCGAAAAGGAAGTTCTAGCAAAGAATAGTTGTTTAAGGCAAGGTCATCTTCCTATAGGAGATAGAAGGATCTACTGGGTGGATTACCTCACTAATACTGGTCAGGTAATTCTAGGTTAATTTGTTAAATTTTACCTCCTGGGAGAGCCTGAAATTGAAATTAGATTAGGTTTTAAGACTTGGTTTGCTGACCTGTGGTTTAGCAAAAGTGACTCCATTTTGGGCCTGTTGCTTCTTTTTTTAAGCATTAATTTGTTTATTTTTATAGTTTTTATTTTTTATCGGTTATATACTCATATCATGTAAAAGATGAAATAGTTCTATTAGGTTTGCTAAAAGTAAAAGCAGTGGCCCAAACCCACCATCCTTGCCCCATTTTTTTCTTTCCAGAAATAAACACTTTCACATCTTTTAGTTAATCCTTTGGCCATTTAGTTTTGTACTATATATATTATATATATATATATATATATACACACACACACACACATATACCTATATGTATATATATTTTTTTCTCAAATTTTAAATTATTTAATCATTATCTACTGTGTTTTCTTGATGAATAAGTTTAAGAATCAAGAGAGTAGATGATTTAGTTAACTGCTTTTTATCAGGTTCTGCTACAGTGTGTGTGTGCTCTCAGTAACTCAGTCAAGTCCAACTCTCTGTGGCCCTTTGAACTGTAGTTGGCAGGCTCTTCTATCTATGGAATGTTCCAGGCAAGAATACTGGAGTGGGTTGCCATTTCCTCCTCCAGGGGATCTTCCCGACCCCAAGATCAAACTACATTTCCTGTATCTCCTGCATTGGCAGGTGGATTCTTTACCACTCTGCCACCTTATAATGCTACATAAAAAAGGACAATCAAATTTCAATCATTATGAAATTGAATGTTTATCTCTCAATTAAGAATCCACAGTCTGACTTGGGCAGCCCTGCTGCAGGATGTGGGGTTAGCTTCACGTCTGCTCCGTGGATCCTTCTGGGACCAGGGGCTACCCAGGGGAATGCTCTTCTCGGGAGGAAACACATCTCCCTATTCTCTTAGATTGTAATTTTGGTGACATAAATATTGTTAACATTTATGGCTATTGATGAAAGACAGAGGGAAACAAAAAGTGCCCACTGAACTGAGAAAGCATCTTGAAAATGAAAAAAACAAGGCATGTATTTGTGTTTCATGGCTACATTATTTAGCATTCTTTGTGTACTCTCTTTTCTGTTTAGCTTTTCAAAAATATATATAATTAATACCTAACATTTTTATTTGCTTATTTTTTCTGTGTACTTTTAAATTGCAAAGTGAAGAAAGCTGAGCACCAAAGAATTGATGCTTTTGAACTGTGGTGTTGGAGAAGACTCTTGAGAGTCCCTTGGACTGCAAGGAGATCAAACCAGTCCATTCTAAAGGAGATCAGTCCTGGGTGTTCTTTGGAAGGACTGATGCTAAAGCTGAAACTCCAATACTTTGGCCACCTCATGCGAAGAGTTGACTCATTGGAAAAGACTCTGATGCTGGGAGGGATTGGGGGCAGGAGGAGAAGGGGACGACAGAGGATGAGATGGCTGGATGGCATCACCGACTCAATGGACATGAGTTTAAGTAAACTCTGGGAGTTGGTGATGGACAGGGAGGCCTGGTACGCTGTGATTCATGGGGTCACAAAGAGTCGGACATGACTGAGGGACTGAACTGAACTGAAATAGATCTACATTTATAGGTTGCACATCAGGCACAAATATTGAAAATTTATTTAGAATTATCCTAAGAAATAATTCCTGATAACCAAAGGTAATCCTTGAAGCTATTTATATTACAGTTCTCTGGGTTTGCTTTAGGTTGAAAGCTGGTGATGAAAAATTATTGCAAGATTTACTTTGAGCTCAGAAGCAAAAATTTAGATACTTATTCAAAACTTCTTATTCCCTTAAACATAGCACCTTCACATGATTAAAAACCTTCAGTAACTAATTTCCATGTGAATTTTCTAAGTTTTTCTTTTACTTCAGAAATATTTTGGAACTTTTTAAAGGTTTAAACTGAGACAGAAAATGAATTACTTAAAACTTTGATTTTTAAGAGTTTCAGTACTAATGAGTTAGATTTTCAAATTCAGATAAGTGAATGCTTAAGTATTATTCAATAGCTGTTGACAAACATAATTGATGGAAAATGTGCTTATAAATCATGTGTTCTATTTTCTTACCAAAATACATGAATTATAACTGGAATTCTATGGTTTGGAACAAACATGAACTTGAATTAGGAAATTTAATTAAATGTGAAACAAGGGGGAAATTGTGAATGGTGGCGTAAAGAGAACCAAAACTCATACACAGTTATATTGTTTACTAAAACCTGCCAAATTTTGAATCCCTGTATGCATGTGGTAAAGAACAATATGAGAATTCAGATTCTGTCTTAGTCATCTGTTCATATACACTATATTAGCTTGGGACGCTAAAGAAATATTTTAGTAACACTGCAAGAATTGCAGCCAACAATCTTTTCCGGGTTATGTGCAAAGTAAACAGTGACTAGGAAGAAAACTTATTCAGTGAGAGAAGTTTTTTAATTTTATAGCTATAACTTTTGGTGTACGGGGAGGAAATGAAATTAAATTGCATGGCTATTAGTGAATTCTGGTTTTGTTTAGGTATAATATCTTTTCACTAAGATCGCTGCATATCTTTTTAGCATGATAAGATCATAGAAAAAATAATAAAGATTATTCTAATTTGGGCACAAACACTAAAAAATTATTTTGTGGATTGGAAATGAAATAGTTGTAAACCAAGAGAGATTTTTTTTTTTTTTCAATTCATGGAGGTTTCAGTTCCTTATTACTATGAAGAAGAGCCAATAGGCAGATTTTGAACCAAGAGATGTTACAATAGAAGAACTAGCCATTTTAATGTTCAATATTATTTTGTTTACAGTTCTCTCATAGGTTATCTGTGTAATTTCTGATTTAGGTAGAAAATTGAAGTTTCATTCAATTCTTTTTGTACAGTACCTTGTTTTGTCATTAAATAAATGATGAATAAGTGTATTTATTTAAATATTCAACATTGTAAGAGGATCACCAGATTCTTTATATGTTCCTTTTTGGGGGGTGGGTGGGTGCTGTGCTATGCAGTATGTGGGATTGTAGTTCCCTGACCAGGGATGGAACCCATGTCCCCTGCATTGGAAGCACAGAATCTTGGCCACTAGACCACCAGGTATGATCCCTGTATGTTCCTATTATATTTATGAACTTTTAAAAATGTTGCTTGTATATCCTCCTTCAATTGCCATAGATTAGTCTTGCAGAAAATGTTCATTTGTCACTGTTTTTTGCATATCCCTCCCCACTCCAAGTCTTCAGGTTCTATTAGTCACAGTAGTCATTTCTGGGTGGGTTTGATACAATATAAAGTAAGCAAATCAGAAGACCTGCTTATTTTATTTTTTCAGCTTTTCCACTCAGTGCTTGGTATTTTGTTTTCCTTTTCATTGAGATAGATATCACTGCAATAATTTTACAGATCCAGGCAATGTTAGATTCCTAATAGCTTCATTGTTGATATGTGTTATTTGTCCCTGTACAGGTTTCTGATGTTCTGAACTCTGGAGCTATGCTTTTGTTTCATCGTTACCCCATTGCTTTGACCTTAAGACTTACTCCTGTCTAGGGATCCTTATTTCCAATGAGAAAGGTTTGGAGAGACTTAGGAAAATATTTACCTCATAACCAGGAAGGAAACTTGTTTACACCCTGAAACATCTGAGCTCAGACAAAGAGGCAAACATATCATTGGGCTTGTTTCATTAAAAAAAAATCATCAGTAGCCTTCAACCTTTTCATCCAAACTGGTAGTAGCATAGCAAAGTAATTGGTAGCCTAACTCTAAACTATTTTGACAACCAAGACTTAAAAAAAAAAAAGTGTTTTATTGAAGTATAGTTGATTTATAATGCATTAGTTTCTGGTATATAGAAAAGTGATTCTTTTTCATATTCTTTTCCATTATGGTTTATCACAGGATACTGAATATAATTCCCTGTGCTATACTGTAGGACTTTGTTGTTTTTCCATTCTATATATAATAGTTTGCATCTGCTAATCCCAAAATCTCAATCCATCCCTCCACTTCCCCTCCCCCTTGGCAACCACAAATTTGTTTTCTGTGTATTTGAGCCTGTTTCTCTTCCATAGATAAGTTCATTTGTGTCGTATTTTAGACTCCATACAGAAGTGATACTATATGGTATTTGTCTTTATCTCTCTGACCTCACTTCGAATGATACTCTCTACTAACATCCATGTTGGTGCAAATGGTATTATATCATTCTTTTTATGGCTGAGTAGTATTCCATTGGACTGTTGTCTAGTTGCTAAATAATGTCTGACTATTTTGTGACCCCATGGACAGTAATCTGCTAGGCTCCTCGCTCCATGGGGTTCACCAGGCTAGAATACTGGCGTGGTCTCCATTTCCTTCTCCACTGAATCTTCCTGACCCAAAGATTGAACCCATGTCTCCTGCATTGTTTAGTTCAGTAAAGTCGCTCAGTCATGTCCGACTCTTTGCAACCCCATAAACTGCAACACAGCAGACTCCCCTGTCCATCACCAACTCCCAGAGTCCACCCAAACCCACGTCCATCGAGTTCATGATGCCATCCAACCATCTCATCCTCTGTCGTCCCCTTCTTCTCCTGCCCTCAATCTTTCCCAGCATCAGGGGTTTTTCAAGTGAGTCAGCTCTTCACATTAGGTGGCCGAAGTATTGGAGTTTCAGCTTCAACATAAATCCTTCCAATGAATACCCAGGACTGATATCCTTTAGAATGGACTGGTTGGATCTCCTTGCAGTCCAAGGGACTCTCAAGAGTCTTCTCCTACACCACAGTTCAGAAGCATCAATTCTTCGGCACTGAGCTTTCTTCACCGTCCAACTCTCACATCCATACAAGACCACTGGAAAAACCATAGCCTTGACTAGACGGACCTTTGTTGGCAAAATAATGTCTCTGCTTTTCAATATGCTATCTAGGTTGGTCATAACTTTTCTTCCAAGAAGTACGCATCTTTTAATTTCATGGCTGCAGTCACCATCTGCAGTGATTTTGGAGCCCAGAAAAACAAAGTCAGCCACCGTTTCCACTGTTTCCCCATCTATTTCCCATGAAGTGATGGGACCAGATGCCATGATCTTAGTTTTCTGAACATTGAGCTTTAAGCCAACTTTTCACTTTCCACTTTCACTTTCATCAAGAGGCTTTTTAGTTCCTCTTCACTTTCTGCCATAAGGGTGGTGTCATCTGCATATCTGAGGTTATTGATATTTCTGCCACCAATCTTGATTCCAGCTTGTACTTCCTCCAGCCCAGCGTTTCTCCTGATGTACTCTGCATATAAGTTAAATAAGCAGGGTGACAATATGCAGCCTTGATGTACTCCTTTTCCTATTTGGAACCAGTCTGTTGTTCCATGTCCAGTTCTAACTGTTGCTTCCTGATCTGCATGCAGGTTTCTCAAGAGGCAGGTCAGGTGTTCTGGTATTCCCATGTCTTTCAGAATTTTCCACAGTTTATTGTGATCCACACAGTCAAAGGATTTAGCATAGTCCATAAGGCAGAAATAGATGTTTTTCTGGAACTCTCTTCCTTTTTTGATGATCCAGCAGATATTGGCAATTTGATCTCTGGTTCCTCTGCCTTTTCTAAAGCCAGCTTGAACATTTGGAAGTTCACGGTTCACATATTGCTGAAGCCTGGCTTGGAGAATTTTGAGCATTTCTTTAGTAGCATGTGAGATGAGTGCAATTGTGTGGTAGTTGGAGCATTCTTTGGCATTGCCTTTCTTTGGGATTGGAATGAAAACTGACCTTTTCCAGTCCTGTGGCCACTGCTGAGTTTTCCAAATTTGCTGGCATATTGAGTGCAGCACTTTCACAGCATCATCTTTCCGGATTTGAAATAGCTCCACTGGAATTCCATCACCTCCACTAGCTTTGTTCTTAGTGATGCTTCCTAAGGCCCACTTGACTTCACATTCCAGTATGTCTGGCTCTAGGTGAGTGAGCACAGCATCGTGATTTTCTGGGTTGTGAAGATCTTTTTTTGTACAATTCTTCTACATATTCTTGCCACCTCCTCTTAATATCTTCTGCTTCTATTATGTCCCTACCATTTCTGTTCTTTATTGAGCCCATCTTTTCATGAAATGTTCCCTTGGTATCTCTAATTTTCTTGAAGAGAAATTGTACGCAGATTCTTTACCACTTAGCCACCAGGGAAGCCCCATTCCATTACATATACATACACACACACACACACACACACACATATATACATACACCACACCTCGTTTATCCGTTCATCTGTCAATAGACATTTAGGACGCCTGAGACCTTAATCATGTCCCCATCACTTCCTAACGAGGTAACATTAAATGTATTCTTTAGTTTAAAAAGTATGAAAACCTACAGTCCTCTTTACAAAAGATGGGTGCATATGATCTCCCTCTGAATAATCCCCTTCTCTGCATTCCTATAAACTAAGGCTTCATAAACATGCATTTTAACCTCATACCTCTTTTTACTTTTCCCTATTAGAGTTAAAAGAAAACACACAAACACCTCCAAATAAGAACAAAGCAAAAATAAAATTTAAAACTTACATAAAATTAAAAACTTAGATTATAAAAGAAAATCCTGGTGCATAGGAAAAATCAGTTAAGACTTAAACATACTCTGCCACATGAAAGATTTTAATGTCTTACTTTAAAAATGAAACCAAGATAAATGGAAATATTGAAGAATCCCATTCAAGATAAAACTGTGGGATATAGTCTATATGTTCTGACCAAATTCTAAAGGAGAATATCTGAAAAAAAAGAAAAGATGGGGACTATAGTTATATGGTTGAATGTCGAACTCATCATAAGTTTAGATATAATGATTACATATGAACAAGGCACTGATTTACACTCAAAAACTGTTGTATTTTGTCAGTGAAGTGTTATGTTACCTTGAGAAGATCTCATCTTATAGCCTTAAAATCTTAAATTAGAAGTAATTGGTATCTCCTTGCCTGAAGGTTTAGCTTGATTATTAAATAATGGGAAAATAAGTGGTTGTGGAAATAAAACAAATGCTTGAAACTGAGGTTTCTACTTCAAAAATAGGTATTATTTCTAATAGCAAAGTCTGTTTTCTGAAAACAGAAAAATTAATAAAGGAATGATTTTTGAGAATGTGTATTGTGAATTGTTACCACTTAATTTCTTTGAGGGCAACAAGAAAAATTGAATTTACTTATATCTTTAAAAATATTTGTTTAGAGTCAAAGCATGGACATAAGTATAAGAAATTCAAAATGGAAAGAGACCAAAATAGTGTTACCCAAATCAGAGAAATGAGTTGTGAAATGAAGATGTGAGAATTATATACTTTATTTATAGATTTCATGTATCATTTTTACTGATATTGACATTTGTTTTCCATCCAAGGCAATTACACAGGAGGTAGGTTTTCAAGCTATCTGCTTTGGTTTGATAATCCTTGTGCTGCACTTCTTTTCTCACAGTGTGTCTTGTAATAATTAAAGTCACAGACAAAACCAGATCCAGAAATGGTCACTTATTATTTAAGCAATGGGAAAATACAATCCATACTAGAGAAAAATCTGTTGTTTGTTTACTTCCTTTGGATTTAATTTTTTCTTATTGACGAGAATACACAGTTTGCTCAGCATGCATTTTTTTCATTCAGTGATCAGATTTTGAATATTTGTATTACTTAGATTTATGAGAAGAAAAATGTTTCCTGACATCCCATTTACTTTTGATGTGTTTACCAGACTGCATAATTTGGAATTTAGAATTCATAGGCTGAGTATCTTCTTATAATTTGATTTTAGCATCATATTCAAGATTCCAAAGAAAGATACTTTGTGTTTCACTCTTTTTTCCCCCCAATTATTTGTATATCAGTTGTGTTCACAATACCTTTGATAATAGGCATGGCAAAGGTAGTGCTATTATAGTTTCACAGATACAGTATCTAAGACCCAATGTACTTGGCCCAAAATGCCGTCTCCTCAGAAGTTTCCCCACTAATCTAGAGAGAAAAATACATCTTAAACCTTAATGTATTAATGAACTTAAATAAATAAATAACTTAATAATTCTTAATTATCCAAGTTGTTAGAATCTGGCCTAACAGATTCAGTACCTCAGTCTGTCCTCAGTAGACAGTAACGGTGTGAAGGAGGAAGCCAGAGCCCAAATACCACTGACCCTGAAACTTCTGGATCCTTATCCATGTTCTTCACTGGATAAAAACATTTGTTTCTGCCTGAAAATACTGTTCAGGACTAAAAGAGAAAGTTTATGGATACAGGCAACTAGCTAGAAGTCCCTGACTCTGCCTCCCCCAAATTCCCATTAAAATACTTATGCAGGCAGAGAAAAATATGAAAATTCCTCAACCTCAAACACCTGGACTGAGCATCAATTTACTTCTAGGATCTGAGAGAAATGTTTGCTTGGCAGAATACTTCTTTCATGCACTTCTGCTAGGAACAGTTTTAGTTGCCAAGCATTAAAGGGGACAATCTTCCCTCTCTAAAAATCTTCCTGCTGGCATCTTATTTTCTCCTGATGGAATTTCTTCTCCTCTTTCAAGGTATTTTTTTTTTCTTGAATTCTATTAATAATGGTCAATAGGATTACCGTTATTTTAAAACCATTTTTTAAAAAAGAGTTTCTTCTTTCTTCTAATAAATAATCTTCATGTATGTTCTTATGAGGCTCTTGAATGATATTCTGTATTTTGTTCTTTATTTTGCATAATTTTTTGACAGAGGGCCTAAGGTCTACACTAAACAGAAAACTGGGCAGCATTTTTTTTTTTTTTTGAGTTACCATATTTTCAGCTAATCAGAGTACTTTCTCTCTACTTCCTCTCTCTTAGGACTCACCTGTCAGAGAACAATTGTGAAGACATTAATTTGAGCATATCACATCCTGAGCATTAAGGTGGGAATGGGGCTAAAGTTCCATAAGTAAAATAATTTTGAAGAGAGCAAAAATTCAAATATGAATATATGTTAGTATTGCATTTTTTAAAATGAGAAAAAGGCAGGGAGCATAGAAAGAGGATTAATTTAGAAAATATATACCAAATAAAGAATTTCTCTGTGCTGGGAAACATCTTATATGAAGGATTACTACTTCTGATTTCCAGTCTGACATGTAAGGAGCTTGGAAGTCACCATTTCACCCTAACAACAATGAAAAAAGTGAGCAAACTTAAAAGTCCTCAGTTCTTCTTAGATCACTTAGAGAAGTGGGGTCACAGGGCAAACTGCTGTCCTAAAACTTGGAGAGATAGACAGGAGAACACAGAGAATCCTGACTGACTGAAACAAAAATTCTTCCATGAATCACTGCTGGAAAATCTAAACTATAATAAACAAATCACTGTAGACAACAGCAGGGGAAGGGAAAAGTTGTTATTTGGAATTACTCCAGAGCATTTAGTTCTTCTTCACAAGGCCTGAGTTCAAGAAAAATTATTTTACCAGAGTCTAACATACTGGATTTTTTTTTTTTTTTTTTTCCGGAGCCTAACCAACCTTAGGGAAGTGAAATATTCAACTCCAGTTCCCTTTAGCCTTCCATATGTGGAGATGAGAAACACTCAGTTCCAGCCTATTCCAGGCATTCTGTTCCACCTAAGGAAGGGTGAAGTTCACAATCCAGGGGCATAGGCTTACCAAAACTGAGACCTAATTATAGAGAGAGCAAATACCAGAAATAGACTTAGATATGGCAGTATCAGTTGGAAGTATTAGACCAGAAATATAAAATAACTATGATTAATATGCTAAAAGGGCTCTAATAGAAAAAATAAACAACATGCAAGGATAGGTAATATAAAATAGAAATTTTTAAAAAGAATGAAAAAGAAGTGCTGTAGATCCAAAACATCAGTCAGAGTAAAGAATATCTTCAATGATCCCCTTAGTAGACAAGACACAAATGTGGAATCTCTGAACATATGTCAATGGAAACTTCCAGAACTGAAAAACAAAGAGAAAAAGTGGAACATAATATCTAAGAAATTTGGAACAGCTCCAAAATATGTATCATATACATAGTGGGACTATCAGTAGCAAAATAGAGAAAAAAAAATACTTGGAGTAATAATAACTGAGAATATCCCCAAATTAGTGTCACAGATCAAACTGAAGATATGGGAAGCTCAGAGAACACCAAGCAGAATGAACGCCAAGAATACAATGCCTAGGCACATTGTGCTTCCCTGGTGGCTCAAATGGCAAAGAAGTTGCCTGTAATGTGGGAGAGCTGACTTCGATCCCTGGTTTGGGAGGGTCCCCTGGAGGAGGGCATGGGAAACAACTACAGTATTCCTGCTTGGAGAACCTGATGGACAGAAAAGCCTGGCTGGCTACAGTCCGTAGAGTCACAAAGCGTCATATACAACTGAGTGACTAAGCACACACACACACACACACACACAGGCATATTATATTCAAATTGTGTGCCTTTAACTGTTGTAGGTCAAGAAGCAACAGTTAAAATTGGTCATGTAATAGCAGACTGCTTCCAAATTGGGAAAGGAGTACATCAAGGCTATATATTGTCACTCTGCTTATTTAACTTATATGCAGAGTACATCATATGAAATGTCGAGCTGGAAGAAGCACAAGCTGGAATCAAGATTGCCAGGAGAAATATCAATAACCTCAGATATGCAAATGACACCACACTTATGGGAGAAAGTGAAGAGGAACTGAAAAGCCTCTTGATGAAAAGTGAAAGAGGAGAGTGAAAAAGCTGGCTTAAAACTCAACATTCAAAAAAAGAAGATCATGGCATCCAGTCCCATCACTTCACGGTAAATAGATGGGGAAACAGTGGAAACATGTCAGACTTGATTTTCTTGGGCTCCAAAATCACTGCAAATGGTGACTGCAGCCATGAAATTAAAAGATGCTTGTTCTTGGAAGAAAGGCTATGACAAACCTAGACAGCATATTAAAAACCAGCAACATCATTTTTCCAACAAAGGTCCGTCTAGTCTAAGCTATGGTTTTTCCAGTAGTCATGTATGGATTGTGATAGTTGGACCATAAGGAAGGCTGAATGCCAAAGAATTGATGCTTTTGAACTGTGGTGTTGGAGAAGACTCTTGAGAGTCCCTTGGACTGCAAGGAGATCAAACTGGTCAATCTTAAAGGAAATCAATCCTGAATATTCATTAGAAGGACTGATGTTGAAGCTGAAGCTCCAATACTTCAGCCACCTGATGTGAAGAACTGACTCATGAGAAAAGACCTTGATGCTGGGAAAGATTGAAGGCAGGAGGAGAAGGGGACGACAGAGGACAAGATGGTTGGATGGCATCACTAAGTTTGAACAAGCTCTGGGAGATGATGAAAGGGAAGTCTGGCATGCTGCATTCCATGTGGTTGTAGAGTCGGACATGACTGAGTGACTGAACAACAGCAAAAGGAGTTTATAGGAAATCTTTGTGTAGGAAATCTCTATGCCTTCCTACTCAATTTAAAATTAAGAAGTGGGAGCACTAATCCTATTAAAGTTGGCCAGAAAGGTGTCTGACTTCTCAAATCTTTGTGACCAGAAAACGTCCTAGCCTTTTGTATCCCTTTACAGCAGTAAGAGTTTTGGACCACAGACTAGAACTCACGTCAGGGCTCTAGGCTCAAGTGAAAAACTCGACTGTGGTTAGAGTAGCTATTCCTACATTGGTAGGTGCCCAAGCTTTCTCTCAGTAGGCATCATAATTTGTATCTAAAGCAATGACAGTTCCAAATTCTGCTAGACCTACCTACTAGCATGCAATCATCTGTATAAGACATTTTTTGGCAGAGCTAACTTAATATGGAAGAAGACTCTAGAGTAGGCATGTAGTACCCCCACATCAGTGCTCTGAATTAGATACTCTTTTATAAATAAAGACATTTAAATATAAGTATATTCACCTACTTGCCCACGCTTGCACAGTTAAGTGGAAGATCCAAAATAAAAAGGCAGAACAGGGAATTCGTTGGTGGTCCAGTGGTTAAGACTCAGTGCTCAGGTTCAGTATCTGATTGGACAACCAAGATCCTGCAAGCTGTGAACCATGGGCCAAAACTAAATTTAAAAAGTAAAAACCAGAACATGTTAAACATTCACATTTAGAATCTGGATAGAATTCAGTCAGTACTATAGTCAAAGTATAAGCCAGTATTAGAAGATAGCATTGAGAGGTATTTTCCTGGAATTTGCAGGAACATTTCAATAGGACTGAGCTTTGAATTAGGTCTTGAAAGGCAGAAAAAGAAAGTTCCATTCATGAAATGTTATATTTGGTGGGCGAAGATCAATGAGGAAAAGAAAGTAAATAGAGACAGTAGAAAATTCTGGGTGTGTTCACTTAATAGGTCTTATTCCATTTGAATAAACATTGCAGATATAGTCAGGTTGAGTAAGAGAAATGCATGGAAGTATTAATATAGTTGGGGGCTTCCCTGGTGGCTCAGATGGTAAAGAATCTGCCTCCAGTGCAGGAGACCCAGGTGCAAGCCCTGGGTTGGGAAGATCCCCTGGAGAAGGAAATGGCTACCCACTCCAGGATTCTTGCCTGGAGAATCCTATGGACAGAAGAGTCTTGAGAGATACAGTCCACGAGGTCACAAAGAGTTGGACACAACTGATCAACTAAGCACATTAGCATGTTAATATAGTTACTCAGCCCTCTTTGGGTAATATTGCATAGAATGCATTTTTATCCTTTCATTTTCAACCTATTTGTTGTCTTGGATCTATAGCAAGTCTCTTTTAGACATAAGACAGTTGGATCATGTTTATTTTTGTTTTATTCATTCTGCCCATCTCTGTCTTTTGATTGGATATTTTAATTCATTTACATTTAAAGTATTTACTGATTAAGGATGAACTTATTTCTTCCATTTTGCTATTTTCTATATATGCTTGGTATTTTTTTGTTTGTTTCTTATTTCCTCCATTACTGATTCCTTTTGTCTTTGTTTGTTGTCATAATGAAATGTTTTGATTCACTTCTGTTTTCTTTTGTGTATTTGCTACATTTTTTTTTCTTTCTGTTTTCCATGAGATTACATTTAAAATTCTAAAATTATAACAGTCTAATTCAAATTTATATCAATTTAACTTCAATAGCTTACAAAACCTGTGGTCCTCCTTTTTTGTTGTTTTCATAAGTTACACCTTTATACACATGTTCCCCAAAACATAAATTCATAATTATTTATTCTATGTGCATCTTTAAAATTATATAGGAAACAGAAAGTGAAGTTATAAACCAGAAGTACAACAATACTAGCTGTTATATTTACCCATTTTTTTTAACTTTACTGGGGATATTTATTTCTTAATATGTCTTCCAGTTACTATCTGGTGTTCTTTTATTTCAACCTAAAAGATTCTTTTTAGGATTTCTTTTATGAGAGGTCTAGTAATAACAAACTGCCTCAGCCTTTGTTTATTTAGAAATTTGTTAACTTCACTGTCTTTTTTAAACTGAAATATAGTTAACCTATAGTATTGTCTTAGTTTCAGGGTTATAACATAGTGATTTAGTTATATGTGTGTGTGTCTGTGTGTGTATGTATATATTGCTTTCAGATTCTTTTCTGTTATAGGTTACTCCAAAATATTGGGTGTAGTTCCCCACGCTATACAGTAGGTCTTTGTTGGTTATATATTTTATGTATAGTAGGGTATATATATTAATTCCAAACTCCTAATTTCCACCACCTTTCCCCTCCTTTCCACTTTGATAACCATAAATTTGTTTTCTGTTTCTGTGGATCAGTTTCTGTTTTGTATATAATTTCATTTGTGTAATTTTTTAAGATTCCACATCTAAGCAGTATCATATGATATTTCTCTTTTTCTGTCTGGCTTGCTTCACTTAGTATGATAATCTCCAGGTTCCGTGTGGCTGCAAATGGCATTATTTCATTCTTTATAGTGAGTGACTAACATCCCATTGTATACATACTACCCCGAAGACCGTAATCTTGACTATACAGACTTTTGTCGGCAGAGTAATGTCTCTGCTTTTCTACAGTCTGTCTAGGTTTGTCACCACTTTCCTGTCAAGAAGCAATTGTCATCTGATTTCATGGGTGCAGTCACCATCCACAGTGATTTTGGAGCTCAAGAAGAGGAAATCTGTCACTGCTTCTACCTTTTCCCCTTCTATTTGCCATGCAGTAATAGGGCCGGATGCTATGATCTTGGGTTGTTCTTTTTTTTTAATATTTAGTCTTAAGCCAGCTCTTTCACTCTCCTCCTTCACCCTCATCAAGAGGCTCTTTAGTTCCTCTTTGCTTTCTGCCATTAGAGTGGTCTCATCTGCATATCAATGGTCACGTATGGTTGTGAAAGCTGGACTATAAAGAAGGCAAAACACCAAAGAATTGATGCCTTCCAACTGTGGTGCTAGAGAAGACTCCTGAAAGTCCCCTGAACAGCAAGGAAATCAAACCAGTCTATCTTAAGGGAGATCAACCCTGAATATTCACTGGAAGGACTGATGCTGAAGCTGAAGCTCCAGTATTTTGGTCATCTGATATGAAGAGATGACTCATTGGAAAAATCCCTGGTGCTGGGAAAGATTGAGAGCAAAGGAAAAGAGGGCATCAGAGGATGAAATGGCTGTGCGGCATCACTAATGCAATAAACATGAACTTGGGCAAACTCCGGAAGTTGGTAAGGGACAGGGAGGCCTGGCGTGCTGCAGTCCATGGGGTCGCAAGAGTCAGACACAATTGGGCGACGGAACAACAACAACATACATACCACATCTTCTTTAGCCATTCAACTGTTTTTTGACGTTTAGTTTGCTTCCGTGTCTTGGCTATTGTAAATAGTGCTACTATGAACATTGGGGTTCATGCATCTTTTTGAAGTATTGTTTTCTCTGGATATATGCCCAGGAGTGAGACTGCAGGATCATATGGTTGCCTATTTTTAGTTCTTTTTTTAGAACATTCCATACTGTTTTTCCCAGTGGCTGCACCCTCCTTCCCAACAGTGTAGGAGGGCTGTTTATTCTCCACACCTTCTCCAACATTTATTATTTGTAAATTTTTTGATAATGGCCATTCTGACTGGTGTGAGGTGATACTTAATTGTAGTTTTGATTTATATTTCTCTAATAATTAGCAATGTTAAACATTTTTTCATGTGCCTTTTGGCCATTTGTATGTCTTTTTTGAAAAAATGTCTATTTAGATCTTTTGCTCATGTTTTGATTTTTTTTTTTTTAATATTGAGCTGTATGAGATTGTTGTATATTTTGGAGATTAAAGACAGTCTGTTCAATAAGAGGTGCTGGAAAAACTGGATAGCTACATGTAAAATAAATTAGGACAGTCTCTAATACCTCACACAAAAATAAACTCAAAATGAATTAAATGCTTAAATATAAGACTGCTACTATAAAATCCCTAGAGGAAAACATAGGCAGAATACCATGACATAAATTATAGTACTATCTTTCTGGATCTGTCTCTTAGAGTAATGAAAATAAAACCAGAAATAAGCAAATGAGACCTAATTAAACTTAAAAGCTTTTGCATAGCAAAGGAAACTACAAGCAAAATGAAAAGACAACTTACAGAATGAGAAAAAAAAATATTTGGAAATGATGCAGTGACAAGGGCTTAATTGCTGTCATTTTTTGAAGGACAATTTTGTTACAATCTTGGTTGAAAAATCTTTTTTCCCTCTCAGCACTTTAGATATGACATCCTGCTGCCTTTGTACCTCTGTGGTTCCTGATGAGAAAATGAGTGTTAATTTTATTGAGAGCCCTTCATAAATGATGAGTCACTTCTCTCTTCTTTCTTCCAAGATTCTCTAGCTTTTAAGAGTTTGATTATACTGTGTCTCAGGGGGGGCATCTTTCTTTTTATTCAACTTGGAGTTCATTTGCTTTCTTATATTTATAGAATTATGTCTTTTATCAGGTTTTAGACATTTTTAGCAATTATTTCTTCAAGCATTCTTTCTACAATTTTCTTTTTCTTCTTCTTCTGAGACTCATAAAATGTATGATGGCTTGCTTGACAGTATCCTACAAATCTCTTAGGCTGAATTCACTTTTATTCATAATTTTTCTACTGTACATACTCAATAATTTCAATTGCTTTGTGCTCAAGTTTGCTGATTCTTCCTTCTGCCAGTTCAAATCTTCTTTTAAATTCCTCTAGTGAATTTGTTTTTTTTTTTTTTAATTTCAAGTATTGTATATCTTAACTCCAGAATTTATGTCTAGCTCCTTTCTACACTTTTCTGTATTTTCTTATATTCACTCTTTTATCAAACATCATTTTCCTTACTTCTGTTAGTTCTTTCCTCATGACTTCCATTAGCCCGATGAGCATGTTTATAACAATTAAACTACTTGGCCAGTTACTTTGATATCTTGGTGTCCTCAAGATATTGGTGTTCTATTTATTTATTTTGTTCATTTGAATGCAGTATATTTTCTGTTTATTTGTATGCTTTGTCAATGTTTGGTTGTTGTTTGAATCTGGACATTTAAATGTGATACTGTGGTAACTGTAATCAGATTCTCCCCTCTCCCTAGGGTTTGCTGTCTTAGTTGGTTGTTGAAGGTTGTCCATTCGTTCAGATATTCTTCTAAGCTATTTTTGCAAAATCTGAATTTCTTGTCCTGTGGTCACCAAAGTCTGTTTTCCTTTCTATCATGTTCAACAAATGTGTTGACAGATATATCCTTGCATGAAAGAACCTAAAAAGAAAAACAGAATCAGAAGCCAAAAAAATTAAAACAAAAAAAAAAAATGGGGAAAATAAAAATTAGTGGGTAATCCAAATAGAATTGCAGATGTATACAATAAGGATTTATTAGCATTTTGAAAAGCCTTCCAGTTTTTATTTCATGTTTGTTTTAGTACCACCAGTTTATCAATTATAATTTGTTTTTTTTTCCATTCAGACATCAGAAACATCCATTCCATTCTCTCTTATACAAATCTAAGATTGCAGATCAACTCTATATTAGAAAGTTTTCAATGTCCCAAAGAAGTTCCCTAACATAGTACTCTCTTTACCAGTTATTTCCAGGCACTTAATTTTCCATCTTTATCTCTTCCTCTCACCAAGCAAGAGGAATAAATTTTCAAAATGGAAAAGATAAACAGCAATTATTTTGGGTCGACTAAACTATCAGTAAGTGAGTGAACAGAAATAAAAAGAAAATATACATCAGAACAATTGACTTCCAATACTAATAAATATTTCTCTAGCTGCAGTAAAAGGAACAGATATTTCTTTTTATTTAAAGAAATAAGAAGCATTCCCTCTTCTAACAATTATTTATAGGTTGTAACTATTCTACAAAGAGATAACTGAAATGTAAATTAAATGATACATCATTTAGAAATTGAGATTGCTGCTGACATCCTATATTTTACAACTTGATGAAATCCTTTTTGAAAGAAATTATATCTTTCACCACAGTCCATTATATTTTGAGAAACATTTTAAAACAAGAAACTATAGCAGAGTTTGCATAAATGGGTTCATCAGTTTCTCTCCCCAAGTTCTCAATATAACATGGTTCAATGAGTGTTTGCATATGCTCAAAAGTGGTCAAAGCCAAAAATAGCTGTCAAATGGATATAGTAACTTATAAGTTATATTAATATTTATTTTTTCCATTTAATATAACTCTTGTAGTAAGTCAATACAATCCTCAAGAGTTAAATATATTATGTTTCAAATAAAATACAGTTAAGCACTTAATCTGTGTTTACTATTATTAACAACACTCCATGGCAGCAATCTTTCATATTTACTACATAAAAGAAGCAATAGTAAGTCCTGGATTAAACATATGAGTAATTCATGTTCCACTTAAACTGGAAAAGCAAAGATTGATATGTTTTATATAGGCCACGATTATAATCAGAAAATTTTAATGTTGTTTTTGGTTATGGCTGTATAGTTTTCAATTTGTTCAAAAGTTGTCTTGCTGGAATTATTTAAACATAGTAGAACATTAACCTTTCTTTTAGGTGACATGAATTTCAGCCAAAAATGACTTAAAACTTTACATGAATATATTCTATATGATTATCATAGTCTTAATGAAGCAGACTGACTTTTTATCACTTTACATCAATTTGTAGATTAATCATAAACAGTACAATTTAAAGTTCAAATTAATTCCACTTGAAATTGTCATACTCTTCAAATGCATAATAAACATTTAGCCATTTTCTTTGGTTTTCAAAGAAAAGAAGTATCTAAACCAAAACAAAAGCAACCAAAATAATTTGAGTTGGTGCCATACTATTTTACCTGAGAGGGTAATATCTATGACAAAGGGAAGATGACTCATTCTATATTCTAAGAAAAAGTATAAATTTCTTACTTCAACAGAAAAATAAATGCTTAAATATAGAAAGCTTGTATCCTATTTCATGTACAAATTCCTCTGAAAAATGTATGTATTGCTCTCTTCATTCACTTGTTCATTTATTAACACCTTATATGTACCAAACATTATAGAAGGCACTATAAAAATCAAGATCAGAAAAGAATCTCCCGTTTCTGGTATAAGAGATTATATCAAACCAGTCTTCATAACAAAAATCTTAGAGTCTGGACTAAACAAAATGAAATAAATAAAAAATAATTCTGTAGGGGGAATGGAAGAATGACTAAAGAAAGCAGAAACACGAAGGAAAGAAGTCATTCAGGATGAGATCCACGTTTGACCACTTTCTCAATGAGCACACTCCTGCTGCTGCTGCTGCTGCTGCTAAGTTGCTTCAGTTGTGTCCGACTCTTTGTGACCCCAGAGATGGCCACCAACCAGGCTCCCCCGTCCCTGGGATTCTCCAGGCAAGAACACTGGAGTGGGTTGCCATTTCCTTCTCCAATGCATGAAAGTGAAAAGTGAAAGTGAAGTCGTTCAGTCGTGTCTGACTCCTAGGGACCCCATGGACTGCAGCCTACCAGGCTCCTCCATCTATGGGATTTTCCAGGCAAGAGTACTGGAGTGGGGTGCCATTGCCTTCTCTAGAGCACACTCCTAGTCTGTGCTATATATGAGGGATAGAGGCCAACAAGAAAGTGACATTCTTGCTGGCTAACCAGTCAGAGATTGGAATTAGGAGCTTCCAGAATATACGAAAACTGAGGAAGAAGATCTCTGTGAAGAGGAATTCATAAAGATGAGGGAGCCAATGATCTACAAGTGAATTCGCTCAAAGTTTTACCTGACCACTAAACAGTGAGTTAAGGATGTTGAAATAATATTTTGAACTGAATGATATTTTGCCTACATTTGCAAAATATCACAAAAACAATAATAGAAGACAATTTATAGGTGTAAGTATGTTTGTTTGAAAAGAAAAAAGGCTTCAAAATCAATGAGATAAACTTCCAACTTATGCTAGAAAAGGAGGAGCAAATTAAACTCAGAGTAAGTTGAAAGAAGGAAATAGAAAGATAAGAAAAGGTATCAGTAAAATAGAAAATAAACAGTTGAGAAAGAAAGCCAAAAATATGTTCTTTGCAAAAATAAATTTAGTAAACCTTTAGAAACTCTGATTAAGGAAATATAAATAGAAAACACATATTACTAATAATAATAATGAAGGAAACACACCACAGAGCCCACAAATATTAAAAGAATAATGAAACATTATAAATAATTTTAGACCAATAAATTCAGCAGTCTAGAAAAATAGACATAGTACTAAAACTCACTGGTTAATTAATAGAAGAATACCTGTGTATCTGTTTTAAAATTTAAATTTGTAGTTTAAAACTTTCCTACAGAGAAAAGTTCAGGCCCAGATTATTTTACGAGTGAACCATTTTACATAATTAAGGAAAAAAATAATGTCAGTTTAAATAAAACCTCCGTTTGTTTCCTAGTGCTGTTGGGAACAAATATTACCGCACAATGGTTTAAAAACAACAAAAATTTATTCTTCCACAGCTCTGGAAGCTAGATGTCTGAAGTTAAAGTATCAGCAGGACTGTGTTCCTGCAGACTCTTGGGGAAATCTGTTTATGCCTTTCTCTCAGCCTCTGGTGTTGCCAGTAACCCTGGGTGTTCCTCGGCCAGTAGAAGCATCACTGCATTCTACCTCTGTTGTACATGGCATTCTCGCTATGTGTCACTACCTCTGTCTCTTTTCGTTTTCTTAAAAAAATACATCAGTCGTATTAAATTAAGGCTCACCCTAATGTCCACAGTAGATGTAGCTTAATTATATCTGCAACTGGCCAATTTCCAAATATCTGCAAATGGCCAATTTCCAAAAGGTCATGGTCACAGATATTAGGGATTATGACTTCAACATGTATTTTGGCTTCCCTGGTGGCTCAGATGGTAAAGAATCTGCCTGCAGTGCAGGAGACCTAAGTTCTGTCTCTTGCTGAGGAAGATCACCTGGAGAATTGATGGCTACCCACTCCAGTGTTTTTGCCTGGGAGGACCCATGGACAGAGGAACCTGGCTGGCTGAAGTCCATGGGGTCTCAAAGAATTAGGCACAACTGAGCAACTAACACTTCAACCCATAACAAACTATTTCTGAAAATAAAGAACACGTCCCAACTCTTGAGGCCAGCATAACCGTGATCCCCAAATAAAAGAGGCATATTGATTCAAAATTCTCCAAGCCAGTCTTCAGCAATACGTGAACCATGAACTTCCGGATGTTCAAGCTGGTTTTAGAAAAGGCAGAGGAACCAGAGATCAAATTGCCAACATCTGCTGGATCATCGAAAAAGCAAGAGAGTTTCAGAAAAACATCTATTTCTGCTTTAATGACTATGCCAAAGCCTTTGACTGTGTGGATCACAATAAACTGAGGAAAATTCTGAAAGAGATGGGCATACAAGACCACCTGACCTGCCTCTTGAGAAACCTATATGCAGGTCAGGAAGCAATAGTTAGAACTGGACATGGAGCAACAGACTGGTTCCAAATAGGAAAAGGAGTACGTCAAGGCTGTATATTGTCACTCTGCTTATTTAACTTCTATGCAGAGTACATCAGGAGAAATGCTGGGCTGGATGAAGCATAAGCTGGAATCAAGATTG
>NW_011494897.1:3007777-3010959 GCF_000754665.1 Bison bison bison
GGAGAAATATCAATAACCTCAGATATGCAGATGACACCACCCTTATGGCAGAAAGTGAAGAGGAACTAAAAAGCCTCTTGATGAAAGTGAAAGAGGAGAGTGAAAAAGTTGGCTTAAAGCTCAACATTCAGAAAATGAAGATCATGGCATCTGGTCCCATCACTTCATGGGAAATAGATGGGGAAATAGTGGAAACAGTGTCAGACTTTATTTTGGGGGGCTCCAAAATCACTGCAGACAGTGATTGCAGCCATGAAATTAAAAGACGCTTACTCCTTGGAAGAAAAGTTATGACCAACCTAGATAGCATATTGAAAAGCAGAGACATTACTTTGCCAACAAAGATTCGTCTAGTCAAGGCTATGGTTTTTCCAGTGGTCATGTATGGATGTGAGAGTTGGACTGTGAAGAAAGCTGAGCATTGAAGAATTGATGCTTTTGAACTGTGGTGTTGGAGAAGACTCTTGAGAGTCCCTTGGACTGCAAGGACATCCAACCAGTCCATTCTAAAGGAGATCAGTCCTGGGTGTTCTTTGGAAGGAATGATGCTAAAGCTGAAACTCCAATACTTTGACCACCTCATGCGAAGAGTTGACTCATTGGAAAAGACTCTGATGCTGGGAGGGATTGGGGGCAGGATGAAGAGGGGACGACAGAGGATGAGATGGCTGGATGACATCACCGACTCAATGGACATGAGTTTGAGTGAACTCCAGGAGTTGGTGATGGACAGGGAGGCCTGGTGTGCTGCAATTAATGGGGTCACAAAGAGTCGTACACGTGAGCAACTGAACTGAACTGAGTATGTATTTCACCACGCTAATGAAATAAATGAGAAACTATATCCTTTCAATAAATGCAGCAAAAATATTTGTTTCTTATTAAACATTGTCAAGATAAAACTACTCTTATCAAACTAAGAATAGAAAGGAGTTTCCTCAATCTATGAAAAAAGGGCATCTATACAAAAACCGGCCTAGTTTTAAGAAATTGAGGAAAATGCAGCTTACTTTTTAGGGTCATCTATTCAGCATGTGGAGAAGGCGATGGCAGCCCACTCCAGTACTCTTGCCTGGAAAATCCCATGGATGGAGGAGCCTCATGGGCTGCAGTCCATGGGGTCGCGAAGAGTCAGACATGACTGAGCGACTTCCCTTTCACTTCTTGCTTTCATGCATTGGAGAAGGAAATGGCAACCCACCCCATTGTTCTTGCCTGGAGAATCCCAGGGACAGGGGAGCCTTGTGGGCTGTGGTCTATGGGGTCACACAGAGTTGGACACGACTGAAGCGACTTAGCAGCAGCAGCATTCAGCATGTATTGGAGGTCTTAGTGCACTAAGACAAGAAAAATACTTTTAAAAGCATAAAAAATTGGAAGTAAAGAATTCAAAATCTTTTTTACTTGTAGACGGTACTCCTGTGTATATAGACAATCCTAAGTAACTTAGTTAGGATTTTAATTAAGAAATTCAAGAACCAGAAACACATTTAGCAAGGTTACAGCCCGCTGAGGCAAAATACAAAACACAAAACAAAGCAAAAAAACCCCAAACAACCAAGTTCCTGCCTTCCAGTAGCTCACAATCTGCTGAAAAGAAATCTCTATACAAATACACTTTTAGAGTGATTTCAGTAATATGGCAGAGTATCCTGGTCCATGTTCTCATCCCCCCACAGACAGATCAAAAAACAAGCAGAAGCTGTCAAAGCAACTTAGTTAGACCTCTGGAAAACAGTCAGAGGTTTATAACCACCCAGTGAATGCTGAATAAAGGCAGAAGGAATCTGAAAATGGTAGCAATCTTTGTGTCATTTTTACTGGCTTTTGGCTGCATCGCTCTCCTGGCAGCTGGTATTGCCAGAGTGGGACCCTAGTCCCTGGTTTTGGAGGGAGCACTGCTGACCTTATTTGAAAATGATTGTGTAGGTCCATTCTCACCGGTCTAGGGGCTCTCTAAAGGACTGACACAAGATAGCCTTGACTAACTCAGAACTCAGGCCAGAAGAGCAGGGTGCATAGCTGGGAAAACAACAACAACAAAAAATAGCAGGGCCAAGTAACCACCCATAGTGATGCTTGGACCTTTCTTCTTAATTAAATGTTTCATAATTATATAAAATGTTTACCTGAATCCAAAATTAAACCTAACATCAGTTCAGTTCACTTCAGTCACTGTCATGTCCGACTCTTTGCGACCCCATGAACCACAGCACGCCAGGCCTCCCTGTCCATCACTAACTCCCAGAGTCCACCCAAACTCATGTCCATTGAGTCGGTGATGCCATCCAACCATCTCATTCTCTATCGTCCCCTTCTCCTCCTGCCCTCAATCTTTCCCAGTGTCAGGGTCTTTTCAAATGAGTCAGCTCTTCACATCACATGGCCGAAGTATTGGAATTTCAGCTTCAACATCAGTTCTTGCAATGAATACCCAGGACTGATCTCCTTTAAGATGGACTGGTTGGATCTCCTTGCAGTCCAAGGGACTCTCAAGAGTCTTCTCCAACACCACAGTTCGAAAGCATCAATTCTTCGATGCTCAGCTTTCTTCACAGTCCAACTCTCACATCCATACATGACGACTGGAAAAACCATAGCTTTGACTAGACAGACCTTTGTTGGCAAAGTAATGTCTCTGCTTTTGAATATGCTATCTAGGTTGGTCATAACTTTCCTTCCAAGGAGTAAGCGTCTTTTAATTTCATGGCTGCAATCACCATCTGTAGTGATTTTAGAGCCCTGCAAAATAAAGTCAGATACTGTTTCCCCAACTATTTGCCATGAAGTGATGGGACTGGATGCCATGATCTTAGTTTTCTGAATGCTGAGCTTTAAGCCAACTTTTTCACTCTCCTTTTTCACTTTCATCAAGAGGCTTTTTAGTTCCTCTTCACTTTCTGCCATAAGGGTGGTGTCATCTGCATATCTGAGGTTATTGATATTTCTGCCTGCAGTCTTGATTCCAGCTTGTGCTTCCTCCGGCCCAGCGTTTCTCATGATGTACTCTGCATAGAAGTTAAGTAAGCAGGGTGACAATATACAGCCTTGACGAACTCCTTTTCCTATTTGGAACCAGTCTGTTGTTCCATGTCCAGTTCTAACTGTTGCTTCCTGACCTGCATACAGGTTTCTCAAGAGGCAGGTCAGGTCATGGTCTTGTATTCCCATCTCTTTCAGAA
>NW_011494897.1:3011059-3053525 GCF_000754665.1 Bison bison bison
AACTGTTGCTTCCTGACCTGCATACAGGTTTCTCAAGAGGCAGGTCAGGTCATGGTCTTGTATTCCCATCTCTTTCAGAATTTTCCACAGTTTATTGTGATCCACACAGTCAAAGGCTTTGGCATAGTCAATAAAGCAGAAATAGGTGTTTTCCTGGAACTCTCTTGCTTTTTCCATGATCCAGCAGATGTTGGTAATTTGATCTCTGGTTCCTCTGTCTTTTCTAAAACCAGCTTGAGCATTTGGAAGTTCACGTCTAACGTATTGCTGAAGCCTGGCTTGGGGAATTTTGAGCATTACTTTACTAGCATGTGAGATGAGTGCAACTGTGTGGTAGTTTGAGCATTCTTTGGCATTGCCCTTCTTTGGGACTGGATTGAAAACTGACCTTTTCCAGTCCTGTGGCCACTGCTGAGTTTTCCAAATTTGCTGGCATATTGAGTGCAGCACTTTCACAGCATCATCTTTTAGGATTTGAAATAGTTCAACTGGAATTCTATCACCTCCACTAGCTTTGTTCGCAGTGATGCTTCCAAAGGCCCACTTGACTTCACATTCCAGGATGTCTGGCTCTAGGTGAGTGGTCACACCATCTGTGTCATGAAGATCTATTTTGTACAGTTCTTCTGTGTATTCTTGCCACCTTTTCTTAATATCTTCTGCTTCCATTAGGTCCATACCATTTCTGTCCTTTATTGAGCCCATCTTTGCATGAAATTTTCCCTTAGTTTCTCTAATTTTCTTGAAGAGATCTCTAGTGTTTCCCATTCTACAACATAAATTATATTAAGAGAAATCTGTATATCCCTATACTCACCACTACATTTCATTCCTCTTGTAATCATTATCTTACCATATAAATTTGTTTTCAATTTCTCCATTTCTAACAGAGAGAGCACAATACATGCGTTTTTCCACCTTCCTTTTTTTTCATTCGACAATCCTTCTTTGAAATAATTCCATAGTGATATATAGAGATATCACATCCATATTTAAGGCTGTACTCCATTGTGTACCATAATTTATTCTAATCTGCCCCATATAGAAGAATATTTGAAATATTTTCATTCTATTTTTACTATAAAACATCCTATAATAAATATCTTTATTCATACATATATTATAGCTTTGCCACTGTATATAAGGAAGATCATAAAACACGGACTTATGAATTAACTGAGAAATATATTCGTAATTTTGCTAGATATGCCATATTGCCTTCCACTGGAAATGTATCATTTAACATTTATCCCAACAGTGTATGAAAGTTTCTGTTTTCCAACAGCCTCACAGAGTATGTTGTATTTTTTATTTTAATACTTTAATAATGTTGTATTTTGTATTTTAATACTTTTATATTTTGTTACCAATCAATCTGGTAAGGAATGGTAGAACATGGTAGTTTTAATATACATTCTCTTATTATGAATGATTATGACCAACCTAGATAGCATATTCAAAAGCAGAGACATTACTTTGCCAACAAAGGTCCGTCTAGTCAAGGCTATGGTTTTTCCTCTGGTCGTGTATGGACGTGAGAGTCGGACTGTGAAGAAGGCTGAGTACTGAAGATTTGATGCTTTTGAACTGTGGTGTTGGAGAAGACTCTTGAGTGTCCCTTGGACTGCAAGGAGATCCAACCAGTCCATTCTGAAGGAGATCAGCCCTGGGATTTCTTTGGAGGGAATGATGCTGAGGCTGAAACTCCAGTACTTTGGCCGCCTCATGCGAAGAGCTGACTCATTGGAAAAGACTCTGATGCTGGGAGGGTTTGGGGGCAGGAGGAGAAGGGGATGACAGAGGATGAGATGGCTGGCAGGCATCACTGACTCGATGGACGTGAGTCTCAGTGAACTCCGGGAGTTGGTGATGGATAGGGAGGCCTGGTGTGCTGCGATTCATGGGGTTGCAAAGAGTCGGACACAACTGAGTGACTGAACTGAACTGAATTATGAATGAAGTCTTATTATGAAGTCATCTTTATCTTTTCATATTATAAAGTCATCTTTTCCTATTATTAAAAGCCATTTTTATTTCTTTTTTCCTCCTCTGAACAGTCTGCTTTTCTAGCTAATTTATTCCATGGGGCAGTGAGAATTTTTCCTTTTCTATTTTCAGAAGTTTCTTATATGTTATGAAATATGAACCCTCTGATTATGATATAATTTTAAATATTTTTCTCATTTTCTCATTTTTATTTTTACTTTGTGAAGAGTCATTCTGCATATAAGATTATAATTAAATGTATATAATTTATCCTTATTGTTTCTAGATTTTCATTCATCATTAGGAATATTTACTCCTACTCCAAAGTTATAAAGGAATTTACCTATCATTTGTTTTTAAAATCTTGGTTTTATTTTTATATACAAGTCTCTGTTTCATTTTGAATTTATTCATGTGTACTCCAAGGGATCTTCCCAAGCCAGGGATCAAACTCAAGTCTCTCACATTGCAGGCAGGTTCTTTACCATCTGAGCCACCAGGGAAGCCCATTGTACAAAAATTGAATCTGACTTCTGGTTTTCAGTTCTAATATGTAAAGAGTTCTGAAGTTATCACTCCCATCTTTACAGCAAGAAAATCTGCACAAACTGAAGATCAATGGCTTTTTTTAGACCCATGAGAAAACTGAGGTTCCTGGGCAAATAATCACCCTGAAATCTGGAGAGACAAGGGAACCTGAAGAGTTACAATTGAGTTCTGCTTGTTTGGATCAGAAGCCACTGGAGTTATTAACTGGTAGGAACCCTGAAATAGTAATTTTGAGATTGTCAAATTCCTCATGGTTGTGGGGTATATCTCTAGGAACCCACACCAGGTTCTCATGTTGAGGTTCTGAGAAAGATCCTCCTGTGGATCTGGCAGAGCAATGGGAAGAATAATCATTATACACTTTGCATTGATATATAGGAATATTTGAATGTTTTTTAATACGAAGGAGTATGGAATTTTGTCAAATACCTCTTGTCCATTTAAGATATGATCTTTATATTTAGGAATATACCATATTACATTAATGGATTTCCTTATTTCAGATCATCCCTGCTTTCCTGAAGTGATCACTTCTTGAATGTGCTGTGTTATTTTTGAAGTGCTGCTTGTTACAGTTTGCTAATATTTTAAGATTTTTTACATGGACAGTCACACACATGAGGTTGGTTTGTAGTTTTCTTTTTCAGTGCATTCTTTGACATATTTTTAGAATCAATGCCCTATTAATTGTTAAAACCAATGCCCTATTAATTTTTAAAAATTCTGTGTTACGATTTATTTATTTTTGGCTGTTCTGGGTCTTTGTTGCTGTACAGGCCTTTCTCTAGTGGTAGCGAGCGGGCGCTACTCTCTAATTGCGATGCGTGGGTTTCTCATTGTGGTGGCTTCTCTTGTTGCAGAGCACAGACCCTAGGGAAGGTGGGCTTCAGCAGTTGTGGCTCCTGGGCTCTAGGGCACTGGCTCAGGAGTTGTAGTGCACAGGCTTAGTTGCTCCATGGCATGTGGGATCTTCTCGGACCAGGGACTGAACCCATGTCTCTTGCACTGGCACGCAGGCCTCTACCACTGAGCCACCAGGGAATCTCTTTACTAATTTTATAAAATAAATTTAGAAGTCTTTATTTCATTTTTCTCTATCCTCTACATTAGTTTTAAATAGAATGGAGATTTTTCTATTCTTTAAAGTTTAGATGGAATTTCCCTGGGAAACCTTCTGGGGCTTATGCTTCTGTACTCCTCCTTGTTCATCTCTCATAATTGAGATTATTTCAAATTTCTTCCTCAACTGAGGACAGTTTTGGCACATTTTCAAAACAAAAAATTCACTTCATCTAGCAATGTGTCTCTCTCCTCACCTAAACTGGAGGTTCTTGGGGTATATTCCAACAGCAATTTTATGACACCAATTTGGTGTCCAACAAATCAGTTCGATTCTAGCATAGTAGTATATTATATATAACCAACTGGAGTTGGAACCCACAGGCTAAGGAGCTTAGTCTCCTGATACTGTCCCCATTTGAAATGCCAGGTGCAAGTCCCAGGTCCTCAGTCTACGTATAATTCTGACCAACTGTCTTTTCTTCAAATTCAGAGGATCTCATGACCCATCTTTAGGTTTGATGTTTTTCTAGAACCACTCACAGGATTCACTGAAAGCACTATACATACAGTCATAGTTATGTTATAAAGAATGCAGTCAAATGGAAGATGGAGCTGTGTACAGAACCTCCCTGCCCTCTCCAAGCATGCCACCCTCCCAGCACACTGATGTGCCTACACCCCAGAAACTCCAAGAACCTCTTTGTTTTCAGAGTTTTATCTGGACATTCATTACTTGCTTGATTAAATCACCAGCCACATGATTAAATGTAGTCTCTAGCCCCTTTCCCCTCACCAGAGATCAGAGAGTGAGGCTGAAAGTTTTGGCTTTCCAATCAGATTGTTGTTCAGTCACTCAGTCATGTCTGGCTCTTTGCAACTCCATGGACTGCAGCATGCCAGGCTTCCCTGTCCTTCACTGTCTCTCTGAGTTTGCTCAAACTTCTGCCCTTTGAGTCGAAGATGCCATTCAATCAGATGCTTGGTATCATTTCTAGGCAACCAGCCCCTCCATAGAAACTAAGAGCCCACTGGTGCATTACCTCGTCAGTTGTAAACTCTTGTGTGGTAGAGTGGGGCTCATTACAAATAACAGAAAACACTCCTAACTTGCAGGAAACTGTTTTAAGAGGAGCCTGGTGGGCTACAGTCCATCGGTTCACAACTGAGCTCACATGCACACCAATAGTACTAGTAGTATTTGTATAATCATTATGTATTAAATTAGTGAACACGAGTGAATAAATTATGGTGCCAGTTAGTAAGGCTATGCTTTATTTATGGAAGAAAACTTGAACTTGCCTTTGCATATGTTATCTGGTAGTGCTAATTCATTACATTCCCTTCAGGATCTCCCCAAAGTGCAGGTTACTCTAAAGCTGTGCAATCCACAGACCTGAAACCTTGATTTAGGAAATACCAATGTGATCTTATGACCAGAGCTTTCACTGTAATGTACCTAGTCTCTAGTTACATGAAAGTATGAATCTTGCATTGACAAAAGTAGGAGAACATTTGGGATAAGGTCCAAACATCAGTTCTCTTCATTGCTCTTTTATTGACACAGGTATATTTGGAGATTTTCTAATTGCATGTTCCCTAAAGGTTGTAAAATCTAGTACAATGTCTGTGTGTGTGTGTGTGTAATCTCTCGCATATTTCAATGGGAAAAGATCCAGTGCTCAGCTAGAACCACTTGAAGATAGGAACCAATTCCATTTGACAGTCATACCTGATGCTCCGTTAATCCTCAACGTTTTGATCATCTGGATTTTGTAATTCTGTTGTGTTTTGTAGGAAAAGCAACTATGTTATGTGAGAGAGAAAACTTTGCAGTCTTCTCATGTTTTATTTTTTCAAGTCTGTCTTGGAGAACTTTTCCAGCTGGATGACTAATGCAGAGGGATTTTTCTCTTCCATTGCTATCATCCCTTATGTGAATTATTAATATATGTTTTTATTTATAATTCATTACCTTTTAAAAAAAGAGCCATGGATGAGCAAAGACCCAGCTGCACTTGGGCTCATCCAATGTCCCGAACTATTTTTCAAAGTTTGAGCATATTCCCAAACTTGTTTCCATGAACATTCTCCCTTTATTTATAATCCCTGGTGTGTTTAAGGGAAATGTAAGCCTTATGTTTCTTTTTCATTTATACTTAACTCATCAAGATGTTTTGCAAAACAATTTAAATGTCCAAGAAGATTTTTATTACTGATTTTCTTAGAAACAGAAAGTTCTATTCTGCCAATAATAGAAGAGAACAACACCTATATATAAGCCCAAGAACTAATGTTTACTTCAAAATGTGAAACCAACAAAGTTTGATTAGGTTGTGACCTTGGCAATCCTGCCCTAAATCACTTGTAGGATACCATCATCTATTAACTACAAATAAGCAGTTTCATGTGTAAACTGACACTATAATTATATGCCTTACTGCTCGTTTTGCTTGTGCTTGTATTGATATAGAGCTATGAGTCAAATTGTAATATTTCGGAAAACAAGAGTTAGAGGCACAAACCATGTGGCCAAGTTATATTAGGTTGGTTTAAAAGTTCATTCAGGTTTTGTAAAACCAGAATGAACTTTTTGGCCAACCCAAGAGAATGAATTTGTCAGCCAACCAGGGATGAAAGAGATGTAAATTCTAGTTTATGAAGAAACAGTAAGAAACTGATTTTTTCTGTGTCTGTATAGTTTTCCATGTGACCTAATTAAAAGCATAGAATTGGAGTTTAAAATACTTCATTTCTTTAAAAGTTCCAAATGTTTTTCAAATCTTTTAGCTGCTTTTATATGGGCAATCAGTAGAGTTCAATCAGTCTAGTTTAGCCTTTAAAGTAAGACAATTAAGACTTCAATTTGGCACTAATAGAAACAGATCAAATTTGTATACTGAAGAATGAAATAGAGGCTCGCCCTGAGCTTGGGTGGGGAGAGGTGGCAGTGGGGAATTTGATACATTTTATGAAACACTATCCATTTACCCTTTAGTTTTTTAAAAGAGTGGAATTGATTTTGACTTATTAAATAAAGTACTTAAATAGAGGTCTATTCTTTCTTTCATAACTTTTCAAGGTTGGGGTTCTTGGTAAGGCTAGGAATTATGACATCATAGAAAAAAGTCATATATCTGTTTTAAAATCCTGACTCATCTGCATTGATTTTCCCAGCTGTAAATAGAAAAAAAAAAAAATCACTTTTGCAGGGTCGCTGTGTAAAGAGTCAAGTGTAATACCTGAAAATTGTCAGGTGCTCAGTAAATGCAAGTTCTCTGACAGCAGGAGAGCTCCCAGCAATCAGTGGTGTCTAAGCCTCAGTAAGCTCATTACTTAGTGGAAATATTATAAAGTTGGCCTCAGCATCTGGATAATGGACTTGATGATTTCAAGGCTCCTTCCAACGCTAATCTCTTTATTTCAGGTTCCTTTTCACCCAAGGATGTGTTCATAACTGCTTTTTTAAGTCCATGTGCCCTAGACTAACATGGCATCATTTTGACCTATAACATATAATCTCACAATGCTGAAGTCAATTGAGAAATGACCCAGAGGGATGGTATGGGGAGGGAGGAGGGAGGAGGGTTCAGGATGGGGAACACATGTATACCTGTGGCGGATTCATTTTGATATTTGGCAAAACTAATACAATTATGTAAAGTTTAAAAATAAAATAAAATTAGAAAAAAAAAAAGAAAAAGAGAGAAACCCAATGTGCCAGTTTGACAGAGGTTAACACTTTAAGAAGTCCCTATTTTTAATAAGACCTGAAAAGAATGCAGAAGGACGCTTTAGGGAAGTGTACTCCTTTCTAAAAAGCACATTTCGAGTACTCCAGTGCTGGTAGGAGAGCACTGTACTTCAATGAGAAACTTTTGTTTGTTTTTTGGCTAGGATTTATTAAAGCATGTGTTCATTAGAAAACAAAATAGAACAAATTTCTTTAGAAAGCTATAGAAATAGAATGGACCCTCAGAGGAACCAATAAAGGGGGTGTCCATTTTACACACATCTGGCTTTCTTACCTCATACCCCCAGGACAGACTTTGCAAGTCAGTCAGTCAGTCTTTTTGACCACGGAGCTCTTGCTAAGCCTCAGAGTACTTTACAGTGAACATTCATTCTGTAAACGTACTGTAATTCTGTAATATGCACAAGTGGACTTTTGTTTTTAATCTAGACCATTCTTTCACTCATGATCTAAGTCATATGTTTATCAACTTCATCTCTAGCATTATTAGAAAAACTTGTCACTAGCTTTCTTTTCTTTTTTATATTTATTTATTTGGTTGTGCTGGGTCTTAGTTGCAACACGCAGGATCTTCGATCTTCGTTGTGGCTTGCAGAATCTTAGTTGCAGCATGTGAGGGTTTCCTGACTGGGGATGGAACCCAAGCCCCCTGTAACACAGAGTCTTAGCCACTGAACCACCAGGGAAGTTCCTAGCTTTCCTAATTATAAAAATTCTCAAAAGAGAAATTCTACAAAGAAATCCACTTTTGGTAATTGGTCTAGTTTACTCAAATTGGCTGCCATACTGGTACATATCATGAAGGTACTAACCTGATCAGATAAATTTTGGGTTAGTCTTGGCAAGTATCCACGATTAACCAAAAAAGTACATTTCCTTTCTTGTTTGTATCAAAAGGAGAATTTCTTTGTTGTCATACTTGTTACATGAGATACAAATCAGCATGGTACTGATTTATTGTATTGATGATTTTTAACCAGCAGTTTAAAAAGTTTGATGAAAAAGACCATCTAAATGTTAAACATGAAAAATATGAATAAAACTAGGGGCTTCCCAGATGGCGCAGTGGTAAAGAAAAAAAAATACGAAGAAACTAGGGGATTCCCAGCTTGGTACACCTGCCAGTACAGGAGCCCAAGAGAGGTAGTTTCCATCTCTGGGTCAAGACAATCCCCTGGAGGAGGAAATGGCAGCCCGCTTCAGTATTTTTGCTGGAAAATCCCATGGACAGAGGAACCTGGCAGGCTATAGTTGATGGGGTTGCAAAGAGTTGGCTACAACTAAGCAACTAAGCACACACATACAAACATGAAGGAAAAATAGAAAAATTTAACTCCTTGAAAATGTAAAACTTAGTACCTCAGAAAGACCAAAATCAAAGTTTAAAGACCAAAAAGCACTGAAATAGATATTCATAATGTTCAATTAAAAACTGGAAACATGTTTGATAAACAAATTTCATTTATCAATCAATAAAGGTAAAACTTAATATCCCCCCCAAAAAAATGGACCCAAAAAAATGAGTGGAAGAGTCATTAAATAAGTGACAAAATGGACTGTAACATGATTTAAAATGTTCAGCTTCTTTAATAAAAGTATTTTCAGTTGAATTAACGTTAGATTCATTTTTTTCCACAATAAAAAAAATATGAAAGTACCCAGTGTT
Source organism: Bison bison bison (assembly GCF_000754665.1). Lineage (NCBI taxonomy): Eukaryota > Metazoa > Chordata > Mammalia > Artiodactyla > Bovidae > Bison > Bison bison. The sequence continues at coordinate 3,020,074 of NW_011494897.1, forward strand.
GGCAAGTGTGTGGGTAACCAGAGATTACTGCACCACTGGGAGGAGGGCACCCCTACAGCTGTTGAGAGCCACGTGGGGTCTATGTGTCAAGAAGCTTTATAGACGTTCAGTCCTTTTGCCTCAGTATTTCAAAATCTAAACATCTCCTTAGAAATAACGAGATAAAAAAATAGAGTTCACAATAGTACTATTTATAATGAAAAACTAGAAACTATCTAAATGCCCAATAATAATAAAAAAATTTTTTCAATATAGTACACCCATATAAGAAATGAAGCTAGATTTAGAAAAGGCAGAGGAACCAGAGATCAAATTGCCAATATATTTTGGATCATAGAAAAAGCAAGAGAATTCCAGAAAAATATCTACTTCTGCTTCATTGACTATGCTAAAGCCTTTGACTGTGTGATCACAACAAACTGGGGGAAATTCTTAGAGATGGGAATACCAGACCACCTTACCTGCCTCCTGCGAAACCTGTATGCAGGTCAAGAAGCAACAATTAAAACCAGACATAGAACAATGGATTGGTTAAAAATTGAGAAAGGAGTACACCAAGGCTATATATTGTCACCCTGTTTATTTAACTTATATGCAGAGTACATCATGCAAAATGCCAGGCTCGATGAAGCACAAGCTGGAAACAAGATTGCTGGGAGATATATCAATAATCTCAGATATGGAGATGACACCACCCTTATGGCAGAAATCAAAGAACTAAAGAGCCTCTTGATGAAAGTGAAGGGGGAGAGTGAAAAAGTTGGCTTAAAACTCAACATTCAGAAAACTAAGATCATGGGATCCATTCCCATCACTTCATGGCAAATAGATAGGGAAACAATAGAAACAGTGAGAGATTTTATTTTTGGGGGCTCCAAAATCACTGCAGATAGTGACTGTAGCCATGACATTAAAAGATGCTTAATCCTTGGAAGAAAAGCTAGGACAAACCTAGACAGCGTTATTAAAAAGTAGAAACATTATTTTGCTGACCAAGGTCCATCTAGTCAAAGCCGTCATTTTTCCAGTGTCATGTTTAATGTGAGAGTTGGACCATAAAGAAGCATGATAGCCAAAGAACTGATGCTTTTGAACTGTGGTGCTGGAGAAGACTTTCGAGAGTCCCTTGGACTGCAAGGAGATCAAGCTAGTCAATCCTAAAGGAAATCAATCCTGAATATTCATTGGAAGAACTGATGCTAAAGCTGAAGTTCTAATACTTTGGCCATCTGATGTGAAGAACTGACTCCTTAGAAAAGACCCTGATGCTGGGAAAAATTGAAGGCAGGAGGAGAAGGGGATGACAGAGGATGAGATGGTTGGATGGCATCACTGACTTCATAAACATGAGTTTGAACAAACTCTGGGAGATGGTGAAGGACAGGGAAGCTTGGCGTGCTGCAGTCCATGCAGTCACAACTAGCTGGACATGACTGAGTGACTGAACTGAAGTGAACTGAGCCACTGAACAGCAATAATAACATGTAAGAAAATACCATAGAGGTATTTAAAGTGAGATTTTTTTGATACATGCCCTACAGTGTCCATTACAGCACTATTTGCCAGGACATGGAAGCAACCTGAATTTTCATCAACAGAGGAATGGATAAAGGAGTGGTACATATATACATATAAGGTAATATTACTCAGTCACAAAAAAGAACAAAATAATGCCATTTGCAGAAACATGGATGGACTGAGAGATTGTCATACTAAGTCAAGTAAGTCAGACAGAGAAAGAAAAATATCATATGATATTGCTTATGTGTGGAATCTAAAAAAAAAAAAAAATGGTACAAATGAACTTATTTACAAAACAGAAATAAAATCACAGATGTAGAAAACAAACTTTTAGTTGCCAGAGAGTAAGGCAAAGTGAAAGTCGCTCAGTTGTGTCCTACTCTTTGCAAACCCATGGAATTCTCCAAGCTAGAATACTGGAGAGGGTAGCTGTTCCCTTCTTCAGGGCATCTTCCCATCCTAGGGATCATCCCGGGGTCTCCTGCATTGCAGGCGGATTCTTTACCAGCTGAGCTACCAAGGAAGCCCAGAGAGTAAGGGAGGGGAAGAATAAACTGGGAGATTGAGATTGACACATAAACACTACTATATCACACAAGGAACTCTACTCAAAACACTGTAATGGCCTATGTGGGAAAAGAATCTAAAAAGAATGAACAATTGGACAAGAGGGGAACTGGGTAGCCATTTCCCTCTCCAGAGGATCTTCCCTATCCAGGGATCAAACCCAGGTCTCTTGCATTTCAGGCAGATTCTACTGTGTGAGCTGCCAGGGAAGCCCATTACTTTTATATTTAAGAGAAAAAAGACCATTAAATATAAAAAGTATAATTCCAGTACAACATATTTGGCTATCCATGTCATTCTGAATGCCACACGCTCATTCTTAGACTTTAATTTTACAGTGGAGAAGGAATCGTTTTTCCATTTCCCCTGAACAAAATTGAGTCAAGTTGACAGCAGGATCGCAGAGGTGGGCAGAGGCAGGCAAGGCAGGCAGGGTTTTAAATTGCTGCTATCTGTTTGTCATTAGGAATTGTTTTTCTTTCCCCCTAAGACGTAAATGTCTTTTAATTATAGGTCAACTGATTCTGTAACTGAAAAGTTGAGCAGCAGATTAAATACAGCCTGCTGTTGCTATAATGAGGAGTGATTAGGATCTGAAACAGTTTTCTCCCTTGCCTGGAAAAAAGCACCAATTAGTATTAATGAATCACTACTTGTAGGAGGCGGCCAGGCTTCCAGTTTTCCCAAAATATGAGAATGACTTAATTTTGGCCAAGATAGTCTGTTCCCTTCTTCTCATTATTATTTTATTTGTGTTATTTTTTAATGAAGTCTTTGTTTTGGAGGAGTATCTGAAGTTTTTAAGGATAATCTTTACAAATAATGATTGAGATTGTTTCTAATGATGAGTAGGTTTAAATTTCTCACATTGAATACAAATGTACCTAGGCTGAAAACTAAGAGATTTTTGTTTGCTTGTTTGTGGTTTGGTTACATATCTGAAATAACTTGTGTACTTTTATTTTCCTGTCTTTGTTTAAGGTGAATGTTGTCTTAACTGAAAGAGATCCTGTTTGTCAGGGAATATTGAAGTAGTCGTGATTGTACATTTGTGGTGTATAATATAAATTTTACAAGCCTTTTGGGAGGTATTTTGGCGTTATTGTAAAAAAGTTTAAGTATGTTTATACCATTTATATAATAAAAGCATTTCTAGGAATATATCCTAAGAAAATAATGATAAACACCCAAAGATTCATGGTTACAGTGTGGAAAGTTGGAAAAAAATGTAAAATGTGCAATTATAGATTTCTGTTAGAGACAGGAATTTTTTCTGTCTTGTTCAGTACCATATCACGCAAGCAAAAAAGTGACTGTTCATAATAGATAATAAATATTTATTGGGTGAATAAATATATAATATACAATGAATAAAAGTAATCTAAAAAGCCATTTTTTCTGAAAATATTTAAGAGCTAAGTGAAAAGGCAGGAAAATTTTGCATGTGTAGTATAACAGATATTAAGCTTATTTGAAAGTGAATATGTTTTGGAAGGGTAAAGAACAAACTGCAAAAGTGATTGCCTCTGGGAAACACTGGGGATTTGGGACAGAAGAAAAAGTTTTGCTTTCAATGTATAACTTTTCGTGTAGTTGGTGCTTGATCCATGCATATTCTTTTAAATTTCAAAAAGCTGACTAAAAGTGGATATTGGAATTTTATTAAAACCTTTCTCAATATAGAGATGATCATATGGCTTTTATTCTTCAATTTGTTAATGTGGTCTATCATATTGATTGATTTTCAGATATTGAAAAATCTCAAAATTTTTTTGGAGATTTTTGGATACATTGAAAAATATATCCAAAATTTTATATCTGACTACATAATCCAAAAATATATCCAATTATATAATCTAAAAGTATATCAGTTATATGATACAAAAATATATCCAATTTTATAATCCAAAAATATATCCAGTTTTCAGATACTGAAAAATCCCTGGGATAAATCCCACTTGATCATGATTTATGGTCCTTTTAATGTATTGTTGGATTCATTTTGCCAGTATTTTGTTGTGGATTTTCACATCTATACTCATCAGTGATACTGGCCTGTAATTTTCTTTTTTTTGTGATATCTTTGTCTGGTGTTGGTATCAATGTGATACTGATCTCAGATAATGAGTTTGGAAGTGTTCTTTCCTCTGCAATTTTTTGGAATAGCTTAAAGATAGATATTAACTATTCTTTAGATGTTTGGTAGAATTCATCTGTGTATATGTGTATTTTTCTCTGTGTGTAATATTTGAAGCATATGTGCTCAGTCGCTTAGTCATGTCTGACTCTTTGTGACCCCGTGGACTGTAGCCCACCATGCTCCTCTGTCCATGGGATTTTCCAGGCAAGAAAACTGGAGTGGGTTGCCATTTTCTCCTCCAGAGGATCTTTCAGATTCAAGGATTGAACCTGTGTCTCCTTCATCTCCTGCATTAGCAGGCAGATTCTTTACCACTGAGCTACCTGGGAAACCCCAGTAAGGCTTAAGTCAACTATTTAATAGTAAAGCTATAAGGGTGGTATGCCTAATCCAACTGTTTAAACAGAACTGGAGAATTCACTTTGAATAAATTAAATGAGGACTACTTACTTGAACCCATGTTCTCCTTTTAAAATCACACATATGGGACCAATGCATAATGACCCCAGTTAAATACCTTATTGACATGAACCCACTCAAAAATGCCAAGACAGCAACCATTATAAATATTTTAGGCCATTGTTAAAACTGGTACCATGCCATTGGCTTAGGGTGGTTAAGATGCTGTAGCTTAATGTTGACATTTGGCATGAAAAGCTTATGGTCTGAATCATGTTCCTTTTTATGTAATTCTGGCTCAGGAATCAGATACAGAGCAGCTGAGAAATAAATTACATTGTTGAGGTTGAAGACGAGGCACAGCAGTATGGCTCCAGCTATCTGAGAGAACAACAGGGGCCCAGAATGGGCCAGGAGCCATTCCTTCCTCAGAGTCTTGTCCAGAATGATGGCTTCCATCTGCATGTGTGTGGCCAGGATCCCACACACACAAAACAACTGGTGACTGTGACAGATGCCGTCAAAGCAGCCAGGAGCTGCAGCAGATGTGCAGAGTAGAAGATAGGGGCCAGGAGGGTCATGGCCTATTTGCAGATCAAAAGCCAAATTTAAAAGCTCTACACCATTTTATATTTTTTCTGCTTTGTAGAATTACTGTAGAATTGTTTCTTCATTATGCTTTTTTGGAATTTTCCATTCTCTATGAACAATATTACATTGTAGTTAAGATTTAAAAGATATATAATAAGTAAACAGATAAGATTGGTGGAGATAAATATCTTTCATCAACAGAGCAGTTTACCTGAGCCATAGGTTATAATTCCTGGGGGGTGGAAGGGAGAAGCACAGGGTAAGAGGAGATCATTTTTATACTTGAGGCTGTGATGCCTTGACAACTAAAATTAATAGAGTAAGTTCTTAAAAGGGGCTTCCCAGGTGGCTCTAGTCCTAAGGAACCTGTTGGTCAATGCAGTAGACGTAAGAGATGTTGGTTCGATTCCTGGGTAGGGAAGACCTCCTGGAGGAGGACATGGCAACCAACTCCAGTATTCTTGCCTGGGGAATCTTATGGACAGAGGAGCCTAGTGGGCTATGGTCCATTGGGTCGCACAGAGTTGGACATGACTGAAGCATCTTGGCACACATGCACATCCTTTAAAACAGCAAGTGTGAAAAATTTCTATGGGCTCTACTGGAGGATAGATAGCTAATGGGAAGAGAAGGTTGGGGAAAAAGTATGTAGCTTGATTCAGATTGGAACCTCTGCATGTCTGGTGAATAGGAAGCTCTTAAGGGACTCTGAGCTCCTTGTTGAGTGCTGGAACAAACATACCAGAGTTAAGTCAGAGGACTGAAGAAGGACAAACAGATGAGAGTGAAAAGTAGAAATATGGAACAGAATGAGAGCAACAGAATGGTCTATGGGAGCTGAGATCCTAGGGGGATTCTGAGCCTGCTACAGTATTAGTCTATTCATATATAAAGTGGTTTGTAAATAGTCTCTATTGGCATATTTCTAAAACTTTAGGCACTTCATTTGAACCACACCACTGTGCTTCTCTACTGTAATTATAATTCTATGTATAACATGGTATCCAGGCAGGAGTTTGTATGTATAGATGAATCTGGGGAAATTGGCAGCTTCATTCCCTTGTGGGAAGCACTGTGGTTCATCAGCAGAAAGTGGAAGTGTTATGCAAACACTCTGCTGCAGGAAAACTGGTAAATGTTTGGAGTGTGACATGATATATCAGGAAAGTTGTCACAGTTGTTCCTTAGTACTAGGGAAGAGCTTCATTGCCTTCTTTTCCTCATCTCCCCTTCACTGCTCTGCTTAAAGCATTCTGCCTTTTGCAGAGATCAGAATTTGTTGATGTTCTTGCTGCTCTCATCCTGGTCTCAATTGTCTCTGATTGCAAGTTGGGAAAATGACGTTTTCCATTCTTCCTCTTGCTCCATCACTCTGAGGCACTCATGCCATTGACCACTTTCTCCTTCATGACATTCTCTTGTTACTGACTTCTGTGAATTAGAGATTTTCCTGAGTTGTACAACATTGGTTCCTTTCTGACTTTAAGTCCTTGCTGCTCAGCTCTGCTCAGTCACTCAGTCATGTCCAACTCTGTGACCTCATGGACTGTAGCCCACCAGTCTCCTCTGTTCATGAGATTTTCCTGGCGAGAATACTGGCGGGTTGCCTTGCCCTCCTCCAGGGAATCTTCCCAACCCAGGGATCAAACCCGCATCTCCTGCATTGGAGGAATGTATTTACCTCCTCATTTATCACCGAGATACCTGGGAAGACCTTAAGTACTTCCTGTGGATAATCTTAAACAGAGATACAACAACTGCATACCAGCTTTAACTTTCCATCCTCTGCCCTTGTCTCTCTTCTCAGTTCAATGCTCATAGTTCTAGGTTCATACTGACAATTGTGACCCCCATGTCTTATGCATTTGGTATTTTTAAATTGAACCAGCTATCTTCCAGAAAACATGATCCTCTATCTTTATTTCTCTTAATTAACGTAGAAAAGATACACCCAGTCTTCTGAGCTAGAATGCTAGAGTCTTCCTTCTCCCCTTGATTGCTTTCACCCACTGCCTGTCTCCATCCTCATCACACCACGTATCACACTCTCACCTCATGCCACATTCTTGCTTCCTTCCCCACTGCCCCCTCCACAGACTGCATGCTTTCATCCCAGTGAACCTCTCCAGGGCCCCTAGAGACATTACATTATACAATGACACTTGATGCCCTTAAATATGTTCTTTCTTCTGCTTGAAATGACCTTGGCTGCTTTGTTCACCTGATGAAAATGTATTCATCCTTCCAGGTCTCTGCACGTGTGCCTCCTCTCCGAAGTCTTCTCAGACTTTCATTTCCAGAAGAATGAAACACACTTGCAGTTCTGGTTCAACAAATACTATGTAGAGTTCTATCATAATTCACATCAAGTTGTACTTTCAGTGTAATATCTTCATGTCTTCATTTTCCATCATTCCATGGAAATAGGGATCCAATTAACCTAAGAAGCTTTCTAAGAATACAAAGGAAAAGCAAACTTAGATGAAAGTAATGAAAAGAGAATAGCAGGCATCTAATGTGAGGGTTATGGGCTTTCCAGGACAAGAATCAAAATAATTGGAACAGAAGAAATAACATAGTTAAAGAAAATTTTGTGGAGCTAAAAATTGTTTATTTATGAAATTCAAAGGCCTCAGTGCATTCTTGGCAAAACTAATGAAAACAAGAATTTGCATGCTATTTGGGGAAAATGTAAGATAACATGAAAAACAAACTAACTTTTCACTTTTCTGCCATACTGACAATTTTTAAGGCAGAAATTTGCGTTTCATTCATAGCCAATTAGTCCTCATATGTGAAAGCAATAGAAAAATATCATGAGATATACAAAGGTTTGGAAAACAAATTGCACATGAACATTTGGAACAATTTTCCTAGAAATAGAGTCCATCTGAACCCTGTTATGAGTGAAAAAATGTATGCACACCAGGAGTGCTAGGTGATTCATGCTAAGTCGCTTCAGTCGTGTCCAGCTCTTTGCAACCCTATGGACTGTAGCTCGCCAGGCTCCTCTGTCCATGGAATTCTTCAGGCAAGAATACTGGAGTGGGCTGTCGTTTCCTACTCCACGGGAGCTTCCCAACCCAGGGATCTAACCCGCCTCTCTTATGTCTCCTGCATTGGCAGCTGGGCTCTTTACCACTAGTGCCACCTCAGAGGTCAACCTATAAGACTGTCACCAGCCATAAGGGACTGTCACTGCAGAAGTTATAATAGTAATTTGTTCTCCAGCATCACAGATGGCTGAACCGATCACAAAAATGAATCAGTAAAAAAAGTGTACAGCATGGTAATGCCTTCCATTGTTAGACCTGAGTCAAGATTAAACTGAAGCAATTTCGCTGCATGTTGTTTAGCTTATTATGGAAATAATCTGATGATTTGATACATTCATTCCTGCTATGACAGGAACCTCTCTCAGGCAAAGTGTATCTCCAGATTTAAAGCTATCAGTTAAACAATATTATTAAATAGAATGACAGCTATTATTTAATGTTGTGGTACAGATTGTACTGCTCACCAGATCTATGTTAATTCTCTTTTTAGTCACACAGCTAGACTACTCCCAGGCCTAGCCTTTACTTTGGCCACATGACTGGGTTCCAGCAATAGAATTTGAGCTGAAGTAATATATAACAGTTCTAAGCCTAGTTCATGTAAATCACGCAGTCTTTGCTTTTTATTTTTTCTCACTCATTGGCTAAATGGAGAAGAATGCAATTGTATAGAAGACAGAGCCTCAAGATGTAATAAAACTTTGTCCTTGAATGACTGTATGAAACAGAATCCCTCATTAAACTATTATTGACTTAAGTCACTGAATTGGGGCATCATTTTGTAAAGCTATCTTATTCTTACAGACTTAAGTACCTACAAAAAGTAAAACATCAAACTGTCGTTATGGTTGTGTTTTGTTGTTTTATAATTTTCTTCTTTCTACCTGTTATTTATATTCACTTTATTAGTATACTTTAAGTGAAAAATCCTTGGATCTTCCATATAGTGATATCAGTCTTATATGCCTAATATCTCCAATGTTCCATGCTTGAGCTCCTTGACATATGTTTCATTCTTCATTCTTCAAGGCTCTTATCACAGAACTAAGCATATGAGAGGAGTTTAGTAGTTGACTTTAATTTAACTTATAATTGTATGGTAGATTGATATTTTCTGGCTCTATAGACCGAAACAGTAGTTCCCAATTTCCTAAAAGATGCCAAGTCTTACTTCATAGGTAGTAAAAAATGTTGAATACTCTCTTCCAGAAAACACAGTTGTGGCTGGGAATATGGTAGAAACAAAACAAAGTTTGTATTGTCAAGATATTTATATGCAACCAACAGGGAGACAGACAAATAGGCAGATACATAATATAATTTCAGGGAATAATAAATTCTATGGGAAAAAATAAAGCAAAGTTTAGATGCGAAGGACTCATTCAGTGAGAGAAGGGGACTATTTGAGGCAAGAGTGATGTCTGAGCAGAGACTGGCGAGATACTGAAGAGTACGTCCTTTGAATTCTGGTGTAAGGGAGCAGTCCTTGTAAAGTTCTTGAGACAGAAAGGAGTTTGAACTATTCAAAGAGTTGAATAAGTTCCAGCATAAATTATGAAAACAATGGGAGGAGATGGTATCAGAGAGACAGTGACTCACAGGGCACAGCAAAGAGTTTGGACTTTATACTATATGACAGTTTCTTTACACTTAAAATTCCATTTGATTCTCACTGCAAACCTGAAAGGTAATGCTAGTATTTTTGTAGTTTTAGAGAACTGGGCTAAGAGGGTTGTACTCAAGACTACAAAATCAAAAGACCCAGAATCTACATTATATCTTCATTCTGATTGTCTCCAAACCCTGTTGTTCAGGTAAACACCTGGATACTCTGCCTCCAGAATGTAGTCAAGCCCATGAAGGAGCCTAAATGTATGTTGAAAGTGAAAGTGTTAGTTGCTCGGTTGTGTCCATCTCTTTGTGACCCCATGGATTGGGGCCCACCAGGCTCCTCTCTCCATAGACTTGTCCAAGCAAGAATACTGGAGTGAGTAGCCATTCCCTTCTCCAGAGTCTGAGCCACCAGGAAAGCCCCAAGAAAACTGGAATGAGCAGCCAGTCCCAACCCACGGATCGAACCCAGGCTGCCTGCATTGCGTGCAGATTCTTTCCCATCAGAGCCACCAGGGGAGGCCTCATGTATGTTATGCCTCCCCATTCAGGTTTACAGTGCAGTTCAGTCTCTGAGTCATGTCCAACTCTTTCCCTAACCCTCCCTGGTGGTCTAGATCTGTCCCTTCTCCTTGACAAAAATCAAACGTTCCTCCTCCACCTAAGAAGATGGAGGAAACCTGCTTTGACTCAGTGATACCCGTTTCTTCTCTTTTGTCTGTCAGACACGACTGAACGACTTCACTTTCACGCGTTGGAGAAGGAAATGGCAACCCACTGCAGTGTTCTTGCCTGGAGAATCCCAGGGATGGGGAAGCCTGGTGGGCTGCCATCTATGGGGTCGCAGAGAGTCAGAAACGACCGAAGTGACTTAGCAGCAGCAGCTATTAAAAAAATAATAATAAATGTTTTACTTTTTCATTTGAGTGCCATCCTAAAAAATACTATATCCTGGATTATCTGACCTCTTTGTGAATTCAGTGTCTACATTGTCTAATCTCCTTGTGAACTTAGTGTCTGTATTTGTGTTTACGTCTAGGATTTTCATGGTCCTTAAGCTACACAGGGCTATTCTATTGTTGAATTAGTGGAGGTGAGGGAAATGAGTGGCAACCAGCAATCAAATGATGGTCACTAGCAAACAAAGGCTAAGTGATGTTAAGATAATCTATTTAAGCTGAGAAAGTACAGGGAGAATAGAACCATCCCAGGATACCCACAGTCTTCCAGGTGTGCTTAATAGAAGGTAACCTGCACCATGGTATTTAATTTCAGCAAAGGCAGCATTATTTGGTGTAATAAATTGTCATTCATTCGAATTGTATTAGTCCTAAAATTTTATCTTTAGAAAATTTGTTTGATTAGATTACCATTCTGTTCGTAGTTTATACCTATTTTATGTTTGTATGTCTTTTTTTTGTGTGTGTCTTAAAGAAGCACTTGATTCAAACATTTAAATTAAAATTAGATTCTTCAAAAATAGTTTCCTTTAAAAGAGATTCACACATTTCTTAAATTTAAGAAACTCTGGTTTAAAATGTATATCACATAAAAAGGAAAGAAATGTTAATAGTTTTTGGTAATTTTATGACATCAGGACTATAACTCCAACATTTATAAAATTACTATAGCTTAATCCAGATGGCTTATTTTAATTTAAACAACAAAGGTGTCCATTGCAATGCTTTTCATGATGGTAACTATTGGAAACAATTTAAACTTTTATTATTACAGGATTAATTGAGTTAGAAACATTATACAATTGAATATGTTTATTACTTCAAAATAATATTATAGATGCATTTTTATTGATTTGGGACAATGTTCACCATATATTATTAGGTGAAAAGACTGAACAACAAAAATGTACATATAATTTAATCCTATTTTCATAAAAAAAAAAATGTGTGTTTCTGTTACATGTGTGTGGAAATCTATGCATGTGAAAAGGCCAGACCTGAGAAAACATATACCATGGGATTTAGAGCGATCTTGTCTGGACTATTGGATTATGGTTTTTTCCCCTTTTGGTTTACCTGTATTTTCTAACTTTCCCACACTGATCAGAAACTGCTTTTGCAATAAAAAATAACTTAAATTTTAAAGTGTAGTTTAAATGTTTTAAAAATTGCCCAAGATAACCATTCAATTTTAAAAAGAGGCAGCAAGGAGAACTTTCATCAGGTTACATAAGAAAGATTCAAGAGTGGGTGAGGTAAAAGATGGTTCACAGATTCTGATAATTCTTTGAGAAATATGAAATAATATCAGAAATATTCATTGGAAATAACAGGTTGGGGCATCACAAAACCACACATGGGAGTAACTTACTTAAACACTAAAATGTGGGTCTTTTCATATAGTCTGGGGTGTAATTTTAGTCTTTTATCTTCCCTAAATGAAAATAACAGAATCTGTTAAAGTCAGGTTGCAATTTTCTACTAAGAAGTAAAGGCATTTTTTTTTTGGAAAGAGTTAAGTTTTACAATTATTTCCTGATAACTCATGATCATAAAAAGGAAAATCCTAATCATTTGTATGTTTCACTATTTTGAGAAATAAAATGGTGTGTATAAATCCAGAAAAGTAATGCTTGAAATAATTATGTTTTTCCCAATTATTCCTGTTTATAAACATTTATAAAATATATAAAATTTCAAAATATAAGCCAGAACATCCATATTTTTAGCACTCAGGGAGAATTGTTATTAACACTTTAATTCATATAGTTTTGGTTATTTTCATTTTTATTCACATTGTAAAAATACTTGGATTTAGTAAACATACTGTTTTACAAACTAACTTTGATTTAAAATACCCTTAGAACATTTTTCTGTATCAGAGAAGTCTTAGAAAAGAAAAACATTATTTCATAGTAATCTTTTATTAAATAGTTTGCAGGCTGTTGTATTTTTGTGTACATATTACTATCTTAAACGATACTGAGAGGATCATGTTTGCACATGAAACTCTGAGCATCTCTTTAATTTTCATCTTAGGATAAATTCCAGGATTAGGGCTTGTGGGTCAATACGTAGGCAGTTTAAAGATATTTACACATATTGTCATTTTTGTTTTCCTTCTAGAAGACTATATCTGCTAATACACCCATCCTTGTTGACTATTTACGGTTTTACCCAACTCCTGGTAAGTACCTTGAAGGAAGAAACCCTAAAGATTCTACTTTAATTTCTAGACACTTATGTACTTTGTATTCAGAGCTGAAGAGAAAACAGAAGGGCTATAATAATTTTAAGTTCTTACAGAACTTCCTTACTGATCAGAAAGAATGATTGTAAAAATCTTCCCACCTCAGTTTTGCAGATGGCAGAAATCAAGTTTGACAGTTCCCAGAGCTGACAGCTCCTTCATGATACCATTTCTGAAGAAGATGGAACACAGGACAGGGATCTTCTATCCCTTTGCCTTTGACAGAGTTACTTTCCAGAGTGCAATAAACATCCCAGGATATACTATTGAACTGAGTTAGAAATAAAGACCCCCAAGGCCTGGAAACCATTTAATTGCTATTCAAGCATTTCTGAAAGTGCTTGGAGCCCCTCACAGGAAAATTCCCTTATGCACAAGACGAGGGAATTGCTAATAACAGGGGTGGGAGGAAAGCCATTTTTAAGGGTAAGAATTGGCTTGGGATGCCAGAATTAAAACATTCAATGTGTCAGGTCAACCTTTATATTAAATTATAAATATTTACAGTTTCCTTTTCTTCTAAGAAGAGGAAATAGTTTTATGCTTGTTTGTTTCTTTGTTCATTTTTAATGTTGATTAGCGGGGAAAGTGTTCCATTCTCTGGCCTTGCCCCCTCCCTGCCTCTGGGGATGTCATAGAGAGATGCTCTGCTGTATAACATTGCTTCCTTACACTGAGCTATACCTTATACATCACATGCACCCCTAAATGATTGGATTCCAGCCTTGCTAGTCTGTGCCCAAACCACAGGGTTAGGGGAGCAGTGGGATAATATATGTGTATCTACTCTGAAGCTACACTTAAGGTCTTAAATGCTTTGACTATTTAATGCCTATCTCTGTTTACAGTGTTTACCCCATAGACCTAGAGTTCCTTAGGGGCTGAATCTGACTTTCTTATTCACTTTTGTATCTGCTACACAGAAGTCCTGTTGAACTGGCAGTCTGTAAGAGCACATGCTTTCCCATAATCTTACCATCACAGGGAATTCATTTTGGTTTTAAACCTTTGCCAATTTGATAGCTGAAAATGGAGCTCATTGTGTGACGCTGGTAAAGTTGAACATAGACTCATTTGTTTATTTTTCCTTTGTAATTTACCTCTTTGTGTCCTTTGGGTATTTTTTCAATTAAGAACTCCTCTTTTTCCTGTTGATGTAAAAGAAGTATTATTTTTTATAGTTAAGGATAGTAACCTTTTGTCTACCATATATTTTATAAATATTACTCCCCTAGTATGTTATATCTAGTGTTTTTAGTGTAGAGAGAATACACTAAATACTTTTTTCCTCAAATACATTGTTTTCCTTTAAGATTTTTGCTTGATGCTTAGAAAGCTCTTCTCTACTAGATGTCAGTTCTTACTTTTTTAATGTTAAACTTTAAAATTAATGTAACTCATCGAATTCAACAAAATAGTATTTCAAGAGCTTTAAATTATTACCTCAAATAATGTAATTTGTGCATTATTTTTATATTTGGAATTTTTATATTTCCAAGCTTCTTAATCTGCAAATGTTACAATGATTAGGACCCAATAGAGGAATGTCTCTTTGCATGCATGCATGCTAAGTTTCGTCTAATTCTTTGCAACTCTATGGGCTGTACCCACCTGGCTTCTCTGTCTATGGGATTCTCCAGGCAAGAACACTGGAGTGGACTGCCATGCCCTCCTCCAGGGGATCTTCCTGACTCAGGGATTGAACCCACATCTCTTAAGTCTCCTGCATTGGCAGGCAGGTTCTTTCTCACTAGCACCATCCTAAATTCAAAAGAGGAATAACTAATAAATATCACTGGGTCCCCACTTGATTTCCTCTTTGCATAGATTATTTCATAGAGGGGACAGTTGGAAACTGGTCCGCCAGGGAAAGCACTACTTTTGTATGTCTCTGTGGTCTTGGAAAAATAAACCTGCACAATGTGCAAAAAAAAAAAAAAGAAGAAGAAGAAGCCTTGAGAAATAATGTTGACTTTTTCCTAAAGTTTTTCTGAAAGAATGTGAGGATAGGGGTTTTACTTTAAATGACACAAGGAATGCTTCCTGAAAATATTACTGAATAGCTTCCCCTTCCCCCCAGAATTCCATATTGCAGAGTGGTAGCTAAAAATATATACCCCAGTTGTTCTCATTGAAATAATCCATGCCCCTCACTATCTCACAATTTTCCTTTCTCTGCTTCTCTGAGCCGAGGTGTTGGGGAGTAAAATTTCCACTCTGCCTCTGTCTAGTCAAGGCTATGGTTTTTCCAGTAGTCATGTATGGATATGAGAGTTGGATTATAGAGAAAGCTGAGTCCCGAAGAATTGATGTTTTTGAATTGTGGTATTGGAGAAGACTCTTGAGAGCCCCCCTGCAAGGAGATCCAACAAGTCCATTCTAAAGGAAATGCAGTCCTGAATATTTACTGAATATTCAGCTGAAGCTGAAACTCCAATACTTTGGCCACCTGATGTGAAGAGCTGACTTATTGGAAAAGACCCTGATGCTGGGAAAGATTGAGGGCAGGAGGAGAAGTGGATGACAGAGGATGAGATGGTTGGATGGCATCACCAACTCAATGGACATGAGTTTGGGTAAACTCCGGGAGTTGGTGATAGACAGGGAGGCCTGGCGTGCTGCAGTTCATGGAGTTACAAAGAGTTGGACATGACTAAGTGACTGAAGTGAACTGCCTCTCGTTGATTATCTGGAGAAATAGCCTGCTATCCAGATTTCAGTATGACAAAGAGCGTGAAAGGTGACATAGAAGTCCAGAATCCTTTCCTTTTAGAAAGTGGACAGAGACTTCCAGTTTCTGGTTTTTCACATTAGATGCTTGGGAGTTGCTACTTTGTCCTAAAGGAAAAAGCTGAAGACAGTGACAAAACAACAGCTCTTCTTGTATTCACAAGAGAAGGGTAGACACAAGGCAGACTACTTGGAGAGACAGTCAAGTCTATGCGTGGAGTCTAGGTTTCCCAGAATGAAAACTCAACGTAGAAACCACTGCAGAAGTTAAAAACCTAAATGCAATTGATGGATTACTGGAGGCTCACTGGAAAATTCTGAATTAACAACTCTAGGGGATCCAGTCACAGGAGGGCTCCCACAACACTGTGACATTTACCTCCAGGAGCTCCACCAGATTCCCACAGTAAATACTAGGCAAAAATCTCCTAGAACTTCCTGCAGGAGGGGCTGGAAGACGAACCATTTTGAAATACACCAGAGGACTCAGTTCTTCCACCATCAGGGGAAACCAGTTAACTAGAGCCTACCCTCCTGGGGCATTATTATCAGAACTTAACTGACCTAGACAGCATATTAAAAAGCAGAGACATTGCTTTGCCAACAAAGGTCCATCTAGTCAAAGGTATGCTTTTTCCAGTAGTCATGTGTGGATGTGAGAGTTGGACTATAAAGAAAGCTGAGTGCCAAAGAATTGATGCTTTTGAATTGTGGTGTTGGAGAAGACTCTTGAGAGTCCCTTGGACTGCAAGCAGATCCAACCAGTCCATCCTAAAGGAGATCAGTCCTGACTATTCATTGGAAGGACTGATGTTGAAGCTGAAACTCCCGTACTCTGGCCACGGAGCTGACTCATTGGAAAAGACCCTGATGCTGGGAAAGATTGAAGGCAGGAGGAGAAGGGGACAATAGAGGATGAGATGGTTGGATGGCATCACTGACATGGTGGACATGAGTTTGAGTAGGCTCAGGGAGTTGGTGATAGATAGGGAAGCCTGGCGTGCTGCAGTCCATGGGATCACAAAGAGTCAAACAGGACTGAGTGACTGAACTGAAATGACCTGGGGGCAGGGAACTAACACAACTCTATCCAGCTCTACCCATCCTGCCTCAAGTAAGGGAGGAAAGAAAAAATGCAAGAAACTTGTGAAGTTCATAGCCCAAAGGCACAGCTCACTAAAAGTCTGAGACCTAATCAAGACCTATAGAACACTTCCATTCCCATCTCACCACCATGTTACTAAGGCCTATTTATAGTAGTCCCTTTTGTCTTTTACATGATATCTGAATATCAAGAAAAAATTGCAAGGCATATCAAAAGGCTGAAAACACAGATTGAGAAGCAGAGCAAGCACAAGAACCAGACATGACAGGATGCAGGAATTATCAAATGGAGAATTTAAAATAAAGATGATTAATAGGTTAAGAGCACTAATAGATACATTAGACAGCATGCAATAAAAAATGGACAATGTAAACAGAGAGAAATGCTAGGAAAGAGAAGGAGGGAGAAGTTGGGAAGGAGGAAGTGTACAGATATTGATTCAGTAATAACTTTCAGTGCTATCACAAACTAAAGCTACTGTTCTTGCACAGCAGGTGATAGTAATTTAATGCCACTTTTGATGAAAAATGGTAATGCTCATAAATTCTTCATGCTAAATCATTGAATAAAGTCTCTTTCCCTCTGATTCTCTTACAGTGTCACTTATTACCCTATTCTCAAAGGGAGACTTTTGGTGATATGATTCTTGACATGTTTTATAAACTTTCCTGATTTTATTTTTAATCAAAGCTGAGATTACTGATGGCCAAGCTCAAAGCTAGCTCACCCAGTACCTTTGATCTAATTTTTAAAAAAATTTCCCCCCTTAGAAATGGATGCCAGGTGAATTCCTTGAGTGCAAGAGTGAGATCTAAGCCTGCTGGACAGGCTCTCTTGTGCAGGGCACACCCTAAACAGTTGTACAGAGCACCAGGGATCTTGAGGCCTCTTACTTATGTAAAGAACATGAAGTTGAAAAGTGGCAACATAGTGGGCAACCACCAGATTCATCATAAGGCCGTCATGCTAATTTACTGGGTTGGATGAACCATGGCTCTGGTCAAAAACTTATTCGTACTGAACTGTAGTTGATTTACACTGTTGTGTTAGTTTCAGATACACATCACAGTGATATACATCACTTATTTTTCAGTTTCTTTTCCATTATATGCTATTACAAGATTTTGAATATAGTTCCCTGTGCTGTACTGTAGATCCTTGTCTATCTATCGTATATATAGTTCTGTGTATCTGTTAATGTCAAACTCCTGATTTATCCCTCCCCCTAATTTCCCTTTATTTATCCCTCCCCCTAATTTTCCTTCAGGACTTCCCTGGTGGCTTAGACGGTAAAGCGTCTGTCTACAATGCGGGAGACCTGGGTTCAATCTCTGGGTCGGGAAGATCCCCTGGAGAAGGAAATGGCAATCCACTCCAGTGCTATTGCCTGGAAAAGCCCATGGACAGAGGAACCTGGTAGGCTACAGTCCATGGGGTCGCAAAGAGTCAGACACAACTGAGCGACTTCACTTTCCTTTCCTTTCCTAATTTCCCTTAGGTAACCATAAGGTTGTTTTCTATGTCTGTGAATCTGTTTTGTTTTATAAATAAGTTCATTTGTATCTCTTTTTTTAGATTCCATGTATAAGTGATATCATGATCTTTGTCTTTCTCTGCCTGACTTACCTCACTTAGTATGTTAACCTCGGGTCCATCCATGTTGTTGCAAATTATCTTATTTCATTCGTTTTCATGGATGAATAATATTCCATTGTGTATATATATTGTATCTTCTTTATTCATTCATCTGTCAATGGACACGTACATTGCTTCCGTGTCTTGGATATTGTAAATAGTGCTGCTATGGACACTGGGTTGTGTGTATCATTTTGAATTAGAGTCTTCATCTTTTCCAGATATATATCCAGAAGTGGGATTGCTAGATCATATGGTAACTGTATTTTTAGTTTTTATGAGGAACTTCCATACTGTTCTCCATAGTGACTGTACCAATTTATATTTTTAACAATGTAGGAGGAGTTCCTTTTCTCCACATCCTCTCCAGCATTTATTATTTGTAGACTTTTTTGATGACGGCTACTCTGACTGGAGTGAGGTGACACCATATTGTATTTTTGATTTCCTTTTCTCTAAAAATTAGTGATGTTGAGCATCTTTTCACGTGCCTGTTGGCCATCCATCTGTCTTCCTACATAGAAGGATGATACTTTGAATGAATGATTGCATCATTAAAAAAACAAGCTAACTAAACAACCAGTGACTCACTGAAGAAATCCAAGAGGAAATAAAAAATTACCTAGAGACAAATGACAATGAAAAGATGACAATCTAAGACCTAAGGGGTGCAATGAAAACAGTTCTAAGACGGAAGTTAAGACTGAAGCGACTTAGCAGCAGCAGCAGCAGCATTACCTTAGGAAATAAGAAAAATCTCAAATAACCAACTTAACTTTATACCTAAAGGAACTAGAGAAAGGAACAAATAAAACCCAAAGTTAGTATAAGGAAAGAAATCACAAAAGTAAGAGCAGAAATAAATGAAATAGACATGAAGAAAACATTAACAAAGATCAATAAAACTGAAAGCTAGTTCTTTGAGAAGACAAACAAAATTGTTAAACCTTTAGCCAAACTCACCAAGAAAAGAAGGAAGAGGACTCAAATCAATAAAATTAGAAATGAAAAAAAAGAAGTTGACACCAAAGAAGTACAAAGGATCATAAGAGATGGCTACAATAAAATGAACAACTTAGAAGAAATGGGCAAATGGTTAGAAAGATACAGTCTTCTAAGACTGAACCAGCAAGAAAAAGAAAATATGAACAAACCAATCACAAGTGCTGAAGTTACAAAACAAGCTATGCCACTTGGTCCTCATTTCCAAAAACACATAATTTTTGTTTTTGAAAAAGAAGTTTCTGGCTAATGTCGTACAACTTCTGTTTTATTTTACTTCTGTCAAACCAATGTTTGGTATTCTTCTATGTTGGGAGACTGAAAAAGTCTACATTTATTTTTAATTAGTGCTATGTGAGTTCCAGCTTTACTCATATTAAAAAGTGCAAAAAGAAAAGAAATAAAAATGTTCATATTCTCACTCTCTAAGGGAGATGCATGGAGCACTGTGATTATGCAAGTATCTGTGGAGAGAATGCACAGACTGGTAGAAAAGACCCACCTAACCTAAATTCAGGGTCTCGCTGCTGAATTCCCTTATTTCAGCATGAATTTCCTTGATACCTAATTGCTACCATACCTTTTTGACTTGTGATTTGGCTAGACTTTGTTTTTCAGTACCGTATATTCCATAGAGCTCTGCATCCCTCTGATTTCCTCTTCCATATCTTTGGATTATTGATGGGATAGAGAGAATGTGGAGTCAGGTGGGACAAACACAAAGGAGAACATTGGAGTCCAGGCTACCTGAGCACCTTGAGGAGTATCAGATAGTGATAGAGTATCAGAAAGCACTGCATGTTTGATGCACTAAGTCATGGGGAGCAAGCTCAAGGGCTTTTTCACTTAATCATGGTAGGACTCAGTGGGTGTGTGTACAAGAAGAAAGCCATGTCTGTTCCTCTGATGGAGTGGGCTTTCCCATGGGCCTCACTTTTGGTCTTAACCGTTTTCTTCTCGTTGCTGTCTTCATGGACATCTGTGTGTCCTCTAGGGCAGCAATCCCCAGTCTTTTTGGTACCAGGGACTGATTTTTGTAGAAGACAGTTTTTCCATGGACTGGGTGGAGGGAGGGATTTGGGATCACTCAAGTGCATTACATTTATTGTGCACATTATTTTTATTATTATTACATCAGTTCCACCTCGGATCATCAGGCATTGGATTTTGGAAGTTGGAGACCCCTGCTTTAAAGAAACTCAGTTATCTGAACCTTGGCTGATATCTATTACAGAATTACTGGCTGGTGGTGCCTGACTCAGCTCTGTTTCCTACTCATCAATGATGATGAAACTATGCCCATTCAAGATTGAAGGGGCCATTCCAAACTTCTAGTTATACTAGATTATATTTCATAAGAGAAGCTTTATGTTCTCAAGGCATTTATTAATATAATCATTATGACTGGCAAATGTTTCTTGTCCTTCACTCTTGCCTCAGGTTGGTCAAGTCTTTGAGAGTGTTTGCATAAGATTTATTTCATAGACAGGTATTGTGTTTGAATACCTATGATAGCGTTAGACAGTCACATGGAAACAAAAATCAGAGAAAAATTCATTAGAAAGAATACTGAACTAGGTATCAAAGGACATTAGCTCTGATTCTGACTGGCTCTCTATGAACCTTGAGAAAGACCTTTGACTTTTCTGTTTCAGATGCTTCATGTATAAAGGGAGGAAAACAATGCTTGCCTTACCCACATCAGAGGCTTGTTCTGAGAATCTTAAATATGAAGGTACTTTTGCAAACTGTTAAGACCTTCTTAAACTCATTGTTTTCTTATTAGGAGGCTCTGCCACCTCCCTACCTGAGGGAGCCTTTTACAGACTCTCCCTGCCCCCAGCCATTATGGGCATTTCTGCTGCTCTGTTTAGAGAAACACAATTTATGGCGGCACAGATACAGACCTGGATCACAGGGTCACTGCTCTGTTTCCATTACAAACACACAGGCTTCAGGCTCCAGCCCTTTCCACATGCTGAACTTCACTGGAGTCCCATGTGTTGAGAGCCTTCTGGAAGAAACCCAACAATTACAGAGCAGTGCACCATACAGACTTGGCCTGAATGCAGTTTCAGCCTGAACTTTCTGGGGAATGTTATGGGGTCCCATCCTGCAGTCTTTCAACATGCAAAACTCTCCTGGGCCTGGAAGGTTTGGAAATGATTCAAGACTGAGGAGTACTGCCTATAGGATTGAGCATCAGGGAGGACCCTTCAGCCAGAATGGACCTTAAATCTCAATTCATGAGCCCGCTGCTTTTCTGTGTCTGTGTGGCCTTCTACTTAAAATGAATAAGTAAAGGATATCATTTTAAGTACAGTGGTTTCTACATTCCTAGGGCTGAATTTTCCTTTGTCCCCCAAGTTGATAGTAGTAAAATAAATGGATCCAAATGGATTTTGCAGAGAGAGTCAAAAAGCCATGCCAACTTGGCCTTTCTTGTACAGTAAGTACAGTATAAGCAGCTGCCATTTAGAGAGGATATGACCTCAAGTCAATTATTGATTGTTTTAGCTCCTCCTTAGGCCAGACAAACACAGTTGCACTTCGTGTTCTAGCACCCAGAATGTGACCTTGGCCACATGTACACAATTTCTGCCAAGGTAGAAATGTCAGCCCTGGTGTGGCATGACTACTGTAACTGGGCCTCTGATCTACAAGTCAGGTTTCCATGAACCTGTGTCTTTTGTTCAGTGTCTCCACGTGGTGATATTTCATGTGAGCCCAAGGTAGATGGGCTTCCCAGTTGGTGCTAGTGTTAAAGAACCCACCTGCCAATGCAGGAGACGTAAGAAACATGGGTGCAACATTTGTGTTAGGAAGATCCCCTGGAGGAGGGCATGGCAACCCACTCCAGTATTCTTGCCTGGAGAATCCCATGGACAGAGGAGCCTGGAAGGCCACAATCCATAGGGTCACAAAGAGTCAGACACAACTGAAGCAACTCAGCACACATGCATGCACCAGATCCAGAGGAAGGCTGGGAATGAAAATAAAATAAATTCAGTGGTATTCATTTTTCTTTTTGTGTTTACCTTAGCTTTGGCTTTATACTGATAGTCAGCATGGAGGGGTCCACCCCAAGGCCGTTAGTTCATCCTCTGCATTATGGTACCCTTCCTGCATCAAGATGCCTACTATTGCTAGCGACACGTCTCAGCACATCATAGGTACTCTTTGTTTTTTGTTTGTTTTTAATAAAATTAGGTTCTCCTTTAAAAAAGCATTGAGTAAATAATTTCCTTGGGAAAATGAAGCTTCTACATCAAAATATAATCTTCAAAAAACCACATGGTATGTGAATTAGAGGTTCTCCAAGAGCTCTCTCACTATTCAGGCAGAAGTGAATAGGTAACTCAATTCCATAGGCCAGGGTTTGGTAAAATTTCTATACAGGACCAGGGCCAGATGGTAACTATTTTTGGCTTTGTGGGCCATGAAAGGTCTCTGCAGTGAAGGCTTAACTCTCCATTGTAGCATAAAAGCCACATAAACAATACTTAGATAAAGATGTGTGGCTCCATCCCAATAAAACTTTATTTACAATAATAGTGAGCCAGATTTGGTCACAAGCTATGGCTTATGGACTTCATTATAGGTTCCTGTGTATGGTAATACTTGTTTTGGGCTATAAAAAAAATGTAGCAATCGTTAGTGCAAATTACATGCTATTGTGGATGCAAAACTGGGTTAAAACCCCATTTTATGCAGATCCGTTATCTGTTTCTGGCATCCAGCAGGACAGGATCTGGTCCCTCCCCATCAGGTCAGTGTGTCTCTCCAGTAGGCTTGCTTTTCATCACAGTCTCTCTCCCCATGTCCTTCTCCTTCTCCATCTACCCAATGTGCCTTGAGGGCAGAAAATGGTCATTTCACCCGTAAAACAGACAACTGATTCACATTCAGCTTCAATTTACACTGTACTGGGCACGCTCACATTCACATCTTTAATCTTCAAAACAATCCAGTGAAGTAAGCTCCATTATTCTTTGTTTACAATTGACACAGTATAGGTTCAGAGAAGTTAGGTCACATCCCCCAAGGGTTCTACACTAGTTGGTAGCGGATCTAGGGTCCAACCCAAACCACAAGAACGTTACCATAAGTGTCCTACATGGCAGATTTTCTTTGGGCATAAGTAGTTTATTTTGAACAAGAGGAAAAATGATAAGAAACATCTTAAAATCCAAATAAGGGAACTGGGAAGAGGGTGGCTGGGTGTCCAAGACCACTTGGAGGGTGGAGTTTTGTTTTGTTTTGCTTTGTTTTAACATTGACATTGTGGCTGTCTGCTGGAAAGGACATACATTCTTCATTCTTTTTTCATTACTTGAAAATTGTTGCAACCATTATGCAAAACCAATAAAGGGAAAACTTAAAAAAAAAAAGTCCTTTGGCAGGCAGGCAGTACCCAGTTGAGGAATAGCACAGGTCTCAGGGGAAAACAATATGCATTTTGTAAACTTTCTTAAGAGACAATTTATGGTTTTGAGAAAACAAAACAGGAAATTGAATTAAAAGGAGAAACATATTTAAATAATGCTCAAGTGATGACATAACCAACTGAAGTCCAACAGTCACAACTTTAGAGTCAGGCATTGTCAGCTGCAAGAATCTTCTAGCATCGGGTTGGTGGTGTCCAGAGTGCAGAGGGATATTTTATTCCTTAATTGGTACAGCATCGCAACTTTGGGTAGATAAAAGCTAATTTTTAAAATTGGAATTTGGCCCTAAATATCAGGTTCCAGGCATATCTTTACTGAAAACACTGAAATCTGACCTTCCTTCTTAATGTCATGAATTTTAGTCCTTGTTTCTGAATTGGCAGTTCTTGGCCCTGGAATGAATGTAGAGTATGTCAAGTGGGTATTCTTTTTTTCTATTATTCCATACTCAATATATCTTGTGGAGTAAGGGATTAGAAAAATAAAATGTACTACAAGAAAGCAAAGATTTTTTTCTGTCAGAAAAAAAGGAAAATCAGAAGTCATTTGCTACCATCAGTAGTAAATACACACACACACATTTTTTTTTTTTTAATGTTCCATCCAATTAAAAAAAACTTTCAGGAAAAGACAGTTGATCCCAGTTCAAACCAGTATACTACATTTAAACCTTCTTCTATTAATTTTTGTTTGGTTTTCCAAGATCCTTGAAAGGTAAGGGGTAAAGGAGAGAAACCGTTGACACTTAAGTAAGTTCAGATTCTGAATCTTTCAGCAAACAGTTCTAAATGAGAGTCCTTGTTCTTCACAAGTTATAAAATAATAATACTGTTATATATGTAATGAAGAATTTTATACACTTTGTGCTTTCTCTTCTCTGTTCCACATATAATTGTATGAGATAGATTATAGTATAGCTTCTATTTTTTGGTGAGAATGTGGAGACTTCACTTACATATGAAAAAAGAATATATATATATATATATTTTTTTTCTGTTTTCTTTTGCATAACCAAATTCTTAACTACCACCCTAATCTGCTTCAGTGGGGATCAAAACCTGTTTTGTCATGCAAGTGTGATGACAATGTAATTAATTTAGTCTTGGCAAAAAAAAAAAAAAGAGTATTTGATTTGCTTGCTTCTGTTCATTTACTGTCATGAAGTAATGAGGTTGAGTTTGTAAATGCACATGTAAACTTTCTTGCCCAGTCCATTTTGTGATGAATGGCATACATCTCTGCAGTGCCTGGTCAGGTTCAGCAGTTCAGCTGAACCCAACTAATTGCGTCACACGGTCACTGAGCCACTTCACATCCAGGAAATGCACTAAACTTTACTCTCTGGCAGAGACGAAATCATTTAGAGCAAGAGCTGTACACACACACACACACACACACGGATACACACACACGCACACATATATAGCTCCTTCTGTATCACTAGCACCTGGCACATAGTGCATAGTAAGGAAAAAAGTCATCTAGGTGAATCAGGAAGATGAGTAGAAATTAAGCATGGATTAATTGATTCTTACAAAGGTATATGGGGCATGGCAGAATATTGGCAGTGTGGATGCTATAATTCCTCTCTGAGTACACATGTCTCTGGGCTTAGACAGAATGAAGTAGAAATGATGGCATGTGAATCTAATTCTCAGGCGGTCTCGTAGCTTCTGTACCTGTGCTCTGGAACCTAGTACTCCACCAGCTCAGGCTCTCCTGCTGGAGACATGTGTCCCAGTCAACTGTTACTGATAATTTCGAGAGATTTCTGTGAGGCCAAGTTAGCCCATGACACTCCAGTTTCACTACTGGTTGACTGCAGTTTCGTAAGTGACCAAAGATAACAGAAGCAGAAGAGCCTTCCAGTTGAGCCCAGCCCAAATGGCTAACACATAGAGTAATAAGCAAATAAAATGGTCATTCCTGTAAGTCATTAAGTGTTGAGGTAGTTTTTTATACAGCAATAGATAACTCATATATGAGCTTTTGACAGCTGAACAGTTTCATCTGTTACCCCCTTAAAATGAATAAAAACAGACAATTTAATAATAAGAAGCCAACTAAACAATACCCATCTGAAAAACCTCTTAAGAATCGAACACCTCTCTATCTCATGAGGGAGGTTCTTTAAATATAATCAACAAGGGCAATCTGTTCTTATTTTGTTTCTTTTTCTTAGAAGAGTTAGTGATATGAAACCAAATTTGTGGTTCAACTTAAGGGCATTTCTTCACAGATTGAGGAGATATGTTTTGTTAGATCTATGTTTCGTATTGTCTGATAATACATTAAGTGAAAAGAAATCTACTGATACTGTTTTTCTTGGGAATTTGATTTGCAACAATAATAGTTTCAGGATAATACACTTGGACTTGAGGAGTGGTCATTAGAGTAGATTGAAAATGAAATAAAACATTGAGAGAAAGTTGTCCTGCCCATTAAGGCATGGAGCGCTTAGACCAATGAGGGGGGTGTGGATTTAAGAGGAGAGAAGTTTGAACTTACTTGATAAAATAGTAATAACATATTGACTCGATGTAGGTTGGGGTCATGAGCAGTAACCACATTCTGAAAGGCTGAGGGTCTTGTCCTGACGGTGGGAGTCCTCGACGGTTTACAAGGCTTGTAGTTTTTCTCAGCCAGATTGCTAAGCAGCAGATAATCACTCTTTAGTTTAAAATTTTTGCCAATTTAATATTAAATATAGTGCAATTACTACATACTTAGCAGTGAATGAACCATTTTTTACACATTGTCTCAATTTCACAACAATTTTACAATGGAAGAAATAAGGCCACTATATTATAGATAAGGAAAGTTGAGTAACTTGCTCAATATACAGTTATAAGGAGTTGGTTGAGATCTCAGGCCCAAGATGTCTCACTCCAGAGCACTTTACTACCACAATACTAGATTGTAATCTAGAAACTAGAATGTGATGAGAGACCCTGGGAAGAAAAACACCCCAAAAGCCGTGCATTGATTCATTATAGAATTGCAAGACATTTTCACCAAATGGTTATTTTGCTCATATCTTTACCACCATGCCACCTAAATCATCTCAGATGAAAATGTAACTTCTTACAAGGAAGACACTAATTCCAATCAGTACTTTTTCTTTTCTTTCAAAATACAAAGTGAAAGGATTTCCTTGAAGAATATTCCCCCCCAAACTGAAACAATATTATTTTCAGTTAGGATTTGCCATTGTGTAGAAATATCTTTTTTTGTTCATTGTGTCAACTCTAATCAAGATTGAAACAAATTCAAAAATCTATCTTAAAGATACTACTGAAAAGTACCAACAGATGTAAGTTCTCTAATAATTTTGTACTACCCTGAGCTATGTCTTCTTCTTCCAGTAAAATTGGAAAGCAGATTATGAAAATAAGTCCCCTTCCTAAACGATCTCCATGAAAGAAATGCTCTGTGTTATACTGTATCTGCATAATTCTTTTTGTAATTCAGCTGCAAGTCATAATATTCTGTTATGAACTTCTGGGTATAGAATCACATAAATATGGAGTCAGTATGAAGTTGTTACAGATGGCAGATGAAATGGACTGAGTGGAGCAGCTTTCCAAATCTCTGTTTATACAACACCAAAGGAAGTTTTGATATCAAATTAGTTTAGGGTTTATAAGTGATAACAAAATTTGGGTAGTGTTGAGAGATTTTCACCTACAAATTTCTGTTTGTATTTCTTTTCTGTTGCCCACAAAGATAGGAAAGGTCTCTAATCCAGTCACTTATTAATTGAGGTTCTCATACCCCATAATTGAAGTATTGATGCCCCATCTGGAAGCAAATATCTGTTGTAATAGATCCTAAGCAATAGGAAGAATAGGATCTATGCTACTAATTAATTCAGGATGCCTTTCTAGCATGTCTTTGATATCGACTGTTTTTTTTTTCTTTTTTTTCTTTTCAATTGTTGACTAAGTGTAAATAAAGATGACCAGAGATGGGAAGAAAGGATGGAATCCATTTCTATCCTTTGAAAAGTTTCAGGGACACTTTGAAAAGCTTGAGTCTTGTAGTAAAATAACATCTATATAATTGAAATGAAACAGACAGCCATTCATGCTGTGACTACTTCAGGTTGTCTTAATATAATGAAATCATCACAAAAGGGACTTTCAGTCCAGGTGTATTTGACAACCCTGCTCTTGCAGAACTGGCAGACCTAGCTCAATTTCCCAGTTACTGTCCCAGCTGGCTTTTCAATTATTATTTTTTCAAATTATGTTTCAGTTTGAGTCATCTCTGATCATTTCAAATGTAGCAGTTAATATTCCTATCAGATAGGAAAATATGTTTTGTGAAAATATGTATCTTTTATTTTTTTATTTTTTCTCTTTGGTGATATTTGGTAAGGTAAGGAGGACAATAAGCAATTTGAAAATGGCCTCTCTGTTCCAGGTTGCTGGGATGTGAAATTTGGGAGAAAGAAGATGAAAGTATAAGATGATGGCTTTTCTCAGCAGCGTGGATGCTGAAATGTACAGAACACATTGTTTACAGCATCTCTGGGCTGTGAATCAGCTGTGATTACAGCTGGCTGGGGCAGAGCTGAAAGGGCAGAGGCATCAAAACCCAGCTCATTTTTTAAAAAACACAAATCCTTTTCACTGCCCGTGGACGAAATGACTGACTGACATGCTAAACCTATTAAATATGTATTTTGCAAATTTCGAAATGAGCAAAAATGCTATGTAAAAATTTTTACAGATGCTGAATGATTGTAAATGTGGTTAAAGATGTGGGACTGGCTCCAACTTTGTTCTTTCGTGGGCTGCTATTAGCTTACATTTGAAATCTCTGTTGGCCACGTAGTCCACATTGTTCTTCCAAATGTAATCATTTCTCTCTTTTATCTGATCTCCTACAGTCTTTCTGTTTTCATCAATATCTGACAGCAATTCCCAAAGATCCAATAGCGTCCACTCTAATATCCTTATGTGTACTCTCTTCTCTCTTTGAAATCTAATACCTTAGCAGTGAAATAATTTATTGTGCTTTATTTAGTCTTTTATTTTTTGCATGTGTTTTGATACTATCCTTTTGAAAAGAGTTATTTGGAAATTTAAACCAACTGTTCACCAAAAGTTATGAAAGCGTGATTAAAAAATTTTCTCTGTTTTTAAATCTCTTTTTTAAACCTTGATTTTTTTAGAGTGCTATGGTCAGTGCCACCAAGTTCATGGGTCTGGCAGTGATGGGAAAATGGAGATGCATTTCTTGCAGTCCAGCTAATGGGTAAGCCATACAGAAGATCCGATGAGCCAGAGGATTCAGTGACAGTCCTAATTTTTCTCAAAAACTGTTAGTTTATGTATTTGTCCCAACCTGGAGATGTTTCGTTTCTTGAATTTGATCTTCTGATAAAACAATTGTGGTTCCAACACATTCTCCTAATAAGTGAGAGCCATACTTGGTTCTAAATGGCACATACTGTACTTCTATTTGTCTTGAGTCCTAAAGAAATGCATTTTGTAAGCACTATCTGAGAAGAAATTTTTATGGGTACATTACAGTCTAGTATGTGCATTGTTAAAGGGAAAACTTATTCCAGTGAAGTAGTTGGCAGAAAACTATAAATCTTAATGGATAGGAAAATATGCATTTCTGTAAAAAGGAAAGAAAGAAACAGACACGGAAAGCAAGCAAGACACCCTGCTAGAGACTTCTCAAAAAAAAATCACACCTCGGACCAGCATCTAGAATGTTCATCCTTTTCCAGTGTTTATGAACAGTCCACTTACATACTGCCATTCTCCTCTGCGCTCTTCCATTCTGTTTGAGAAAATTGTCCCTTGGCTGTGCCAAAAATTTGAGGCAAAAATGAAAAATGTTTTGCTTTATTGCTAACCTGTGAAAATGTGTTTTTTTGCCAGTGTTGTGATGGTTGGGTTTTGGTTTTTTTTTTTTTTCTTTCTCACATGGCTCTAATCCTGGCTGGATAGATCTTCATGTGCAAATAAAATTCCATCCTAAATAAGTAAATTGTGTTTCTCAGTTGGAGGCTGGAAAACCCTATTCCTTAATCTTCTGCTCATACAAAATATAATTCCCACTTCTCATTACTGAAGTTCACATCTTACCACCAGAGTGGACAAGCAAAGAAAATATCCAGGTAAGGGAAGTGTCCCTTTTCCTTTAACCAAGACATTAGAAGTTGAATTAAGGAACCTCTATGGGTACTTCCTCGGAGAAGGCGATGGCACCCTACTCCAGTACTCTTGCCTGGAAAATCCCATGGAAAGAGGAGCCTGGTAGGCTGCAGACCATGGGGTCGCTAAGAGTCGGGCACGACTGAGCGACTTCACTTTCACTTTTCACTTTCATGCATTGGAGAGTGAAATGGCAACCCACTCCAGTGTTCTTGCCTGGAGAATCCCAGGGACGGGGGAGCCTGGTGGGCTGCCATCTATGGGGTCGCACAGAGTCGGACATGACTGAAGTGACTTAGCAGCAGCAGCAGCAGCATGGGTACTTCCTACAACTCTAAGTATCTTTTAGATATCTGCAGAATACTCACTCTGTTGACAAAATTTTGTCTTTAGAGACATATCTACATTACAAAGACATGACAGACTCAGCCATTCAACAAAAAACCATAATGAGAGTCTTAAGTGCTCTGGAATCAAGCGCGAACAAAACAAACTGACCACAGAGATAGCTGTCATCGGAGCTATCCGTGCATAGTGTTCAGCACTTATATTTAATTCTTCAACCAATGAATTAATTATTTGACAGTGCTGTTTGAACCTGCGTTATGTACCACAGTTATGTTGCTACTATGTTAGGTTTTAGGATTCAAAGACTTGATCCCAACTGTCAAGAAACTCTCAGCCTAATAGTAAAGAAAAACATCTAAGCCAATACATTCAATAAATTATAATTGCCCTGGTTGCTGGGAGAAGGTGAGTGCTCAGTACTAGTGGGTCATGTGAGTAGGGGAGATACAATTTTTCAATCTAACTATACCATCCTAAAGGAGACCAGTCCTGGGTGTTCATTGGAAGGACTGATGCTGAGGCTGAAACTCCCATACTTTGCCACCTCATGTGAAGAGTTGACTCATTGGAAAAGACCCTGATGCTGGGAGGGATTGGGGGCAGGAGGAGAAGGGGATGACAGAGGATGAGATGGCTGGATGGCATCACTGACTCCATGCACATGAGTTTGGGTGAACTCCGGGAGTTGGTGATGGACAGGGAGGCCTGGCATGCTGCGATTCATGGGGTCGCGAAGAGTCAGACACGACTGAGTGACTGAACTGAACTGATATTGTCTCCAGTGACTAGTATCCATGAGATTTCTTCCCTGGAACTTCTCCAGACAGGCCACATTAGAACTTGTATTATCCTGATGTGACTGTGAATTCAGCTTTTCTCCTGTAACTTACCTGTGCTTTGCAAAATTTAATTGTTTTTCTATAGCAAGTTTAGTTCATCTCATAAATTCAGACCCCACCAATTCAAAAAGTTTAATTCACCACACATTTTCTATAATAAATACTCTGACGATATAAAGCCTATCAGTCTTGTTTCTCATACACTGAAGATTGGTTATTGAGTGACAAAACTAGACTTAACATGTGTTTTTTTAGCAGCAGGGAGCTCTCATAATGTAGAGTTCAGAGCTGGCTTTGTCATGTGAGCACTAGTTTAATTTAGACAGGGTAGACTGAGTATCAATTAAGACTGAGTATTCTCAGGGTATTCTGAGTATTCTAAACTGAGAGGAGCAACCCCATGTCCAAGCAGCGGTGGCTGCATGGGTGCAGAAGGGCTGAGAGGAGCTACTCCATGTTCAAGGTCAGGAGGGGTGGCCGTGAGGAGATACCCTTCGTCCAAGGTAAGGAGCAGCGGCTGTGCTTTGCTGGAGCAGCTGTGAAGAGATACCCCACATCCAAGGTAAGAGAAAACCAAGGAAGATGGTTGGTGTTGCAAGAGGGCATCAGAAGGCAGACACACTGAAACCATAATCACAGAAAACTAGTCAATCTAATCACACTAGGACCACAGCCTTGTCTAACTCAAAAAAACTAAGCCATGCCTGTGTGGGGCCACCCAAGAGACAGGTCATGGTGGAGAGGTCTGACAGAATGTGGTCCACTGGAGAAGGGAATGGCAAACCACTTCAGTATTCTTGCCTTGAGAGCCCCATGAACAGCATGAAAAGGCAAAATGATAGGATTCTTAAAGAGGAACTCCCTGGGTCAGTAGGTACCCATATCCACTGGAGATCAGTGGAGAAATAACTCCAGAAAGAATGAAGGGATGGAGCCAAAGCAAAAACAATACCCAGTTGTGGATGTGACTGGTGATAGAAGCAAGGTCTGATGCTGTAAAGAGCAATTTTGCATAGGAACCTGGAATGTCAGGTCGATGAATCAAGGCAAATTGGAAGTGGTCAAACAGGAAATGGCAAGAGTGAACACTGACATTCTAGGAATCAGCGAACTAAAATGGACTGGAATGGGTGAATTTAACTCATGACCATTATATCTACTACTGTGGGCAGGAATCCCTGAGAAGAAATGGAGTAGCCATCATGGTCAACAAAAGAGTCCAAAATGCAGTACTTGGATGCAATCTCATAAACCACAGAACGATCTGTTTGTATCCAAGACAAACCATTCAGTATCACGGTGATCCAAGCCTATGCCCCAACCAGTAACACTGAAGAAGCTGAAGTTGAATGGTTCTATGAAGACCTCCAAGACCTTTTAGAACTAACACCCAAAAAAGATGTCCTTTTCATTATAGGAGACTGGAATGCAAAAGTAGGAAGTCAAGCAACACCTGGAGTAACAGGAAAATATGGCCTTGGAATACGGACTGAAGCAGGGCAAGCGCCAATAGAGTTTTGCCAAGAGAACGCACTGGGCATAGCAAACACCTTCTTCCAACAACACAAGAGAAGACTCTACACATGGACATCACCAGATGGTCAACACCGAAATCAGATTGATTACGTTCTTTGCAGCCAAAGATGGAGAAGCTCTATACAGTTAGCAAAAACAAGACCGGGAGCTGACTGTGGCTCAGATCATGAACTCCTTATTGCCAATATCAGACTTAAATTGAAGACAGTAGGGAAAACCACAGATCATTCAGGTATGACCTAAATCAAATCCCTTATGATTATACAGTGGAAGTGAGAAATAGATTTAAGGGACTAGATCTGATAGAGTGCTTGATGAACTATAGACGGAGGTTCGTGACAGGGATCAAGACCATCCCCATGGAAAAGAAATGCAAAAAAGCAAAATGGCTGTCTGAGGAGGCCTTACAAATAGCTGTGAAAAGAAGAGAAGTGAAAAGCAAAAGAGAAAACAAAAGATATAAGCAACTGAATGCAGAGTTCCAAAGAATAGCAAGAAGAGATAAGAAAGCCTTCCTCAGCGATCAATTCAAAGAAAT
>NW_011494897.1:3053625-3054560 GCF_000754665.1 Bison bison bison
GAAATGGTATGGACCTAACAGAAGCAGAAGATAATAAGAAGAGGTGGCAAGAATACACAGGAGAACTATACAAAAATGATCTTCATGACCCAGATAATCACAATGGTGTGATCACTGACTTAGAGCCAAACATCCTGGAATGTGAAGTCAAGTGGGCCTTAAAAAGCATCACTATGAACAAAGCTAGTGGAGGTGATGGAATTCCAGTTGAGCTCTTTCAAATCCTGAAAGATGATGCTGTGAAAGTGCTGCACTCAATATGCCAGCAAATTTGGAAAACTCAGCAGTGGCCACGGGACTGGAAAAGGTCAGTTTTCATTCTAATCCCAAAGAAAGGCAATGCCAAAGAATGTTCAAACTACCTCACAATTGCACTCATCTCACATGCTAGTAAAGTAATGCTCAAAATTCTCCAGGCCAGGCTTCAGCGACACATGAACTATGATATTCCAGATATTCAAGCTGGTTTTAGAAAAGGCAGAGGAACCAGAGATCAAATTGCCAACATCCTCTGGATCATGGAAAAAGCAAGAGAGTTCCAGAAAAACATTTATTTCTGCTTTATTGACTATGCCAAAGCCTTTGACTGTGTGGATCACAATAAACTGTGGAAAATTCTGAAAGAGATGGGGATACCAGACCCACCTGACCTGCCTCTTGAGAAACCTATATGCAGGTCAGGAAGCAACAGTTAGAACTGGACATGGAACAACAGACTGGTTCCAAATAGGAAAAGAAATACTTCAAGGCTGTATATTGTCACCTTGCTTATTTAACTTCTATGCAGAGTACATCATGAGAAATGCTGGGCCGGAAGAAGCACAAGCTGGAATCAAGATTGCCAGGAGAAATATCAATAACCTCAGATATGCAGATGACACCACCCTTATGGCAGAAAGTGAAAAGGAACTCAAAAGCTTCTTGATGAAAGTGAA
>NW_011494897.1:3054660-3054875 GCF_000754665.1 Bison bison bison
CATGGCATCTGGTCCCATCACTTCATGGGAAATAGATGTGGAAACAGTGTCAGACTTTATTTTGGGGGGTTTCAAAATCACTGCAGATGGTGATTGCAGCCATGAAATTAAAAGACGCTTACTCCTTGGAAGGAAAGTTATGACCAACTTATATAGCATATTGAAAAGCAGAGACATTACTTTGCCAACAAAGGTCCGTCTAGTCAAGGCTATGG
>NW_011494897.1:3054975-3055341 GCF_000754665.1 Bison bison bison
CAGGTCAGGAAGCAACAGTTAGAACTGGACATGGAACAACAGACTGGTTCCAAATAGGAAAAGAAATACTTCAAGGCTGTATATTGTCACCTTGCTTATTTAACTTCTATGCAGAGTACATCATGAGAAATGCTGGGCCGGAAGAAGCACAAGCTGGAGTTAAGATTGCCAGGAGAAATATCAATAACCTCAGATATGCAGATGACACCACCCTTATGGCAGAAAGTGAAAAGGAACTCAAAAGCCTCTTGATGAAAGTGAAAGTGGAGAGTGAAAAAGTGGGCTTAAAGCTCAACTTTCAGAAAACTAAGATCATGGCATCTGGTCCCATCACTTCATGGGAAATAGATGTGGAAACAGTGTCAG
>NW_011494897.1:3055441-3055835 GCF_000754665.1 Bison bison bison
CCAAAGAATAGCAAGAAGAGATAAGAAAGCCTTCCTCAGCGATCAATTCAAAGAAATAGGGGAAAACAACAGAATAGAAAAGACTAGAGATCACTTCAAGAAAATTAGAGATACCAAGGGAACATTTCATGCAAAGATGGGCTTGATAAAGGACAGAAATGGTATGGACCTAACAGAAGCAGAAGATAATAAGAAGAGGTGGCAAGAATACACAGGAGAACTATACAAAAATGATCTTCATGACCCAGATAATCACAATGGTGTGATCACTGACTTAGAGCCAAACATCCTGGAATGTGAAGTCAAGTGGGCCTTAAAAAGCATCACTATGAACAAAGCTAGTGGAGGTGATGGAATTCCAGTTGAGCTCTTTCAAATCCTGAAAGATGATGCT
>NW_011494897.1:3055935-3080556 GCF_000754665.1 Bison bison bison
ATTGAAAAGCAGAGACATTACTTTGCCAACAAAGGTCCGTCTAGTCAAGGCTATGGTTTTTCCAGTAGTCATGTATGGATGTGAGAGTTGGACGGTGAAGAAAGCTGGGTGCCGAAGAATTGATGCTTTTGAACTGTGGTGTTGGAGAAGACTCTTGAGAGTCCCTTGGACTGCAAGGAGGTCCAACCAGTCCATCCTAAAGGAGATCAGTCCTGGGTATTCATTGGAAGGACTGATGTTGAAGCTGAAACTCCAATACTTTGGCCACCTGATACGAAGAGTTGACTCATTGGAAAAGACTCTGATGCTGGGAGGGATTGGGGGCAGGAGAAGAAGTGGACGACAGAGGATGAGATGGCTGGATGGCATCACCGACTCGATGAACCTGAATTTTAATAAGCTCTGGGGGTTGGTGATGGACAGGGAAGCCCGGCGTGCTGCAGTCCATGGGGTCACAAAGAGTCGGGCATGACTGAGCGACTGAACTGTACTGAACTGCTCCTACTCTTTTGACCCTATGGATTGTAGCCCACCAGGCTCCAGGATCCATGGAATTCTCCAGGATAGAATACTAGAGTGTGTTACCTTTTCATTCTCCAGGGAATCTTGCTGACTCAGGGATCAAACCGGTGTGTCCTGCATTGCAGGTGGATTCTTTACTAACTGAGCCACCAGGGAAGCTCTGTTCTAAGGATAAAATTTGTAAATAAAAGTGTGATGGCAATGTTTAAAAAAAAAGCTATTCTGAAGATGATACAGATTATTCTGGAAAAATTAAGCTGGGATCAAAATATCTTTTGTAGCATTTGACATGCAGATAGGGAGTGTTCTTCCTGGTTGCATGTGGATTAAGTGGCCCTCCTAAGAGCTGTCACAAGATAATATGTATGTCCTAGTCTCGCCTCATCATGTGGAAATGTAATTGCCTGCTATGATGTCAGCATCTCCCACTAGACTGCATGCAATGACGGAACCAGTGATGTCTATTTGATTGTGGCTGTGTACATAGTAGGTACTCAATATTTGTTCATTTTAAGTTCACTCAACAGCAAAAGCTTTGGCAAAATGTTTAATTATCATTCAATTGACCTTTATAGCAGATTCTTTTTTTTTTTGCCAAGTTAATATATAAATTTATTTATTTATTTAAAAATTTTCATTTTTAATGGAAGGATAATTGCTTTATACTATTGTATTGGTTTCTGCCATACATCAACATGAATCAGCCATAAGCACACATATGTCCCCTCCTCTTGAACCTGCCTCCCACCCCATTGCATCGCTGTAGGTTGTTACAGAGCCCCCATTTGAGTTCCCTGAGTCGTATAACAAATTCCCATTGGCTATCTGTTTTTCATATGATAGTGTACATGTTTCTATGTTACTCTCTCTGTTCGTCTCACCCTTTCCTTCCTCCCTCCACACCCGTGTCCATAAGTTTGTTCTCTATGTCTGAGTGTCCATTGCTGCCCTGCAAACAGGTTCATAAGTACCATCTTTCTGGATTCCATATGTATTTATGGAAATAGGTACAAAGCTTTATAAAGTCCCACTAGCGGATAGAACTAAAAAAAAAAAAAGTTTTATGATGACCAAGTGTAAGTTTTAAAATTAGGCAGAACTTATTCTTAAAACTTTACACTTCTATTGGCTTTGAATCATCTTCAAGCAGGTAGATTTGTCACTTGAAGGGCCTCAAAAAGTCGTCTGAAGACTGGGACATCAAAGCTTAAATTCAAGGTATTTGCCACATTTCAGACAAAGGGAATGCACCCAACACTGGCGGGAGGAAATGTCATCTCTGGTCACTTTGTAAACTGCTAACCTACCAAGATATGTCCAAGGATAAAAGTCAAAACATTTCAACAGGGTTCTATTTAGTGATCACATTCTTGAATATTTCATCTTGTCACTATTTTATTTCCAATCAAATATAGAAAGTGGTCTCAAAAGTTGTCTTTGTTTTTCTTTTTGTGAGATGGCAGAACTGTTTTTGCTTAAACTGGAGTAGTACAACTTATTTTTTTCCTAAAACTTTCTGATAAAAAAAGTTCCAACCTAGGATGCTTTTTCAAGACTTTCTTCCAACAAAAGTAGTGGATAAGGAACAATGCGTGTATTTATTTAAGCACAAAGAACTTGTTGAGCTCCTACCATGTTATGAGACGGCAGGAGGAATGGCCATACAAAAAATAAATCGCAAACTGATTACACCTGGGTTCTCTTTAGAGGTTCAGAATGTAATGGAAATGACAGACATACATACAAGTAACTATATTAAATGTTATATATCAATGTCTGTATGTATATATATGATATGTAATTATATATATTATATAATTAAATATATAATCACTATATATTTATTCAGCACCTGCAATGTGATAGACATGAGGCTAGGCACTAGGAATATAATAGTGACTAAGATGCAGATTCTTGCCCTTGTGGTGCCTGCATTCAACTTGGCAAAGCACATGATAAATGAATGAATACAAAAAAATGATTAAATACATCATCAGTAAAGAAGGGTATTAACTGTAGGAAGAAGATCAAGAGGGGGCTGTGATAGAGAGTGGTAGAGTTTATCATCATGGAAAATGTGATCATGAAGATGCACATAGGTAGGTAACATTTTGGCAAATACCTGAAGAATAGTTGTCAGTCATACAAAAAGAAGGAGTTGGGAAAGGATGTTTCAGGCAGAAAGAATTGTCATACTAAGGGCTAGAGGTGTGATTCAGTTCAGGTCCGTTCAAATGTCACATCTCTGTGTTAAAAACTTTCCTGAAACCCTCCAGGCAAAGTAGCAGAGTTGTACTCCTTTCCCAGTATTTGATGATGTTGTTAATCCTGCTACTCTGATCTGTTCCTCATTATGTTAGAACGATTTGTATATGTGCCTGATTTCCCACTAGACTGAGTTTTCATTCACCATTCACCACTGTACCTGTTGTAACACCTGGTGTAGGAGTCACGCTGTTTGATTTTCTTCTTTCTTCCGGCAGGTTGGAACACGTACCAGGTGAGAATATGAGAAGGGCGCAGTTTCTCATATAATGCTCGTAGAATAATTAATCTTGATGGTGTGAAAAAATGTTCTCACTGACCCCCCACATTCTGAGGGAAGAATGGGTTTCTTTTCTCTTCTCTTTCCTTTAAAAAAGAAACTATAATAACCTGTACCACTGCAGCGGAAAGCCCTTGGAAGTGGAACTGACAACTAGCAGAGAAAAAGTGAGACCACAGGGGTAAGAAACAAAAAGACAAAGTAAATGAAAGAAGAGAGAGGGGATAAATGGGGGGAAAACTTCTCAGTTTATCTTAAATAACAGAAAGATATTTAAGAATAGAGACATGACATTCTTGAATGTGTAAGAGAATCTGGGAAATTACCTAAATCTCCAACTTGTCTTGAGAATATTTTTATAAGTTAAAGTATATAATCCCAATATGTGATGTTAGACAATATTATATTATTTCCTAGACATTGTGTGTTTTATTTACTAACAGTGAATATGTGAACACAGGTAGCCCTACCCTCACCTATCAGTGATTAGAGTAAAATGATGGATTTTTAAATAGTAAGTTTTTGATATTTTATCAGTAGGTGTTAAATAAAAGTTCAAAGCAAGAGCTATTTAATGACTGCTTCCCTTGTGGCTCGGCTGTTAAGGAATCTGCCTGCAATGTGGGAGACCTGAGTTCAGTCCCTGGGTTGGGAAGATTCCCGTGGAGAAGGGAAAGAGTACCCACTCCTGTGTTCTGGCCTGGAGAATTCCATGACCGTACAGTTCATGGGGTCACAAAGAGTCGGACACGACTGAGCGACTTTCACTTTTCATAATTCTATTGGATTGTTTGAAATAAAAGTAGTTTTATCAATTCAGGCTCCTGGACATATATTATAAACGGGGAAAGAAGCCCAGTATCATTTTATAATGAAACAAAATACTGACACAAAGAATTAGCTGGTTTGGTTAAAAGTTTTAAGTTTTAAAATGGTGAAATACAAAATGTCTAGAGTAATTTGAACTGTGAGGAAAAGAAAATGGGATCTCTCAGGGGGTTCTTAGTGGGTAGGATGTAGGGTGCTACTATGAAGAAAATCAGTGATGAATGAATAATCTATTATACTTTTAGGGGTTACTTTTCTGAAAAGTACCATGACTAACAAGTTTTATCTTGCAATATTGATGTCCCAGCAAACTTATGAAAGCCAATAAAAATGATATTATGCCTGTGAATACCTTTAATAACACTCAAGAAGCTCTGCTTCCAAACCAAACTGAATTATTAAAAATAAAAACAAAAATACTGCAGCTGGTACCTTGTACTAGTTAAGATAGCCTAAATCATGCTGTAGTACAAGAAACTTCCTAATCCACTAACACAAAGCTTACTCCTCACTCATGGGAGGGTGTTACTTCTCATAATAGTCAAGTAACTCTTATTGAACTAACCTGACATCAGGTAATACTTGTAAACAGTGGGGAAATTTTTAAAAACTAATCCCTTGAAAGCTTGTGCAAATGGCCAAACCAGGAAAATATTGGAGCAGTATCAACACTTATAAGAAGGGAAGAACACAGGGTGAATTTCCAAATGTTTAAATACTCTTAGGCTGATAGCAGTCCCCAGTGTAAACACTCCTCTATTCAAAGAATTCTCCAGGCAAGAATACTGGCGTGAGTAGCCATTCAGTTCTCTAGGCTTCCTGATCCAGGGATTAAAGCTGTGTCTCCTGCATGGTGGGCAGATTCTTTACCACCTGAGCCTCTGGGGAAGCCCATAGGGCTGAAACTCAACTAAAGAACTGTCAGACTTCTGGCTTCAAGAACCAATTCAAGATTCCAAACAACATAGCAAAGGCTGGAAGAATGACGTGGGAGTCTGCTGCTGTCAAGTACAGAGGAGAGAGAATTTGTTGTTGGAGTTTCAGCTAATTTAACTATCTGCTATATAATGGTTAATACTTCTTGAAGGAAATAACATAATCCAGAGTATACACACACACACACACACACACACACACACACACACACACACACACACACCACACACACAAAAGAATATATTATCCGGGGCAGGGGTAGGGTGGGATTGTTTGAAATTAGTAGGTGAGGATTTTAAAGCAACTATTAAAACTATGCTAAAGTATAAAGAAAACTATGTTCCTAATTACTGAAAAGTTATGAAATCCAAACAGAAACATAAACTATAAAAAAATCAATGTAGCTTCTAGCACTGAAAAATAAAATATCTGGAATAAAGAAAATCACTGAGTGGGTTAACAGCAAGTTGGAAATGACAGAACACAAAGATAGTAAACTTAGAAATGGATGAATTGAAATTACCCAAAGTAAAAAACAGAGGAGGAAAGTCTTTTTTTTTTTTTTAAATAAGAATGAGTAAAGTCTTCGGGCCCAGTGGAGCAATTCAAAAGGCCTAATATGTATATAATTGTAGCCTCATAAATAGGAGATAGGTAATAGAGAAAAAATTTTGAGAAATTGCTGAAATTACCAAAATTAATAAAAATTTTAAAAAACAATTTTAGTTTGAAAAAGTTCTATGCACGAGAAAGATAATGCAAAGAAAATCAACTATGTATATCATAGTCCAACTGCTAAAAGCAGAGATAAAGAGAAAATCTTGAAAGCAGGAAGAGAGAAAAAGACACAGGCCTTTAGCTGAACAACAATTTGATTAAAACAGTTTGTAACTTTTCATAAGTCACACAGAAGGTCAGGAAAGAATGGAACAATATTTCTAAGGACTAAATAGGAAAACACTCTCAATGCAGAACTTTATATTGAGTAAAAATATTCTTAAAGAATGAATTATGCCTCAAAAAAGCTGAGAGAAAAATAATGAAATCAAAAATCATTTTCAGATAAAAAGAAAGTAGAATTTGTTGTCAGCAAACCTACACTATAAAAAGTGCTAAAGGCAGTTCTTCAGGATGAAAAAAAAAGAAGAATGATACCAGATGGGGACTCAGGTCTTCAGGAAGAAATGAAGAGCCCTGGATATCATAGATGCAGCATCACATTGAAAAGATATTTTCCTTTACATATACATATAATGTATATACATATAATGTATATACATTTTCCTATACATATAATTTTAAAGTAAAAATTATAATAATTTATTATGAAAGTTTGTGGTGTACATGCTGCTGCTGCTGCTGCTAAGTCTCTTAAGTCGTGTCCAACTCTGTGTGAACCCGTAGATGGCAGCCCATCAGGCTCCACCGTCCCTGGGATTCTCCAGGCAAGGATGCTGGAGTGGGTTGCCATTTCCTTCTCCAGTGCATGAAAGTGAAAAGTGAAAGTGAAGTCACTCAGTCGTGTCCGACTCTTCGCGACCTCATGGACTGCAGCCTACCAGGCTCCTCCATCCATGGGATTTTCCAGGCAAGAGTACTGGAGTGGGGTGCCATCGTCTTCTCCATGTTGTGTACATAGAGGTAATATATGTGACAAATTTAGCATAAAGGACAAAAAAAGAGGTAAATGGCCATATGTATTTGCAAGTCTCATGTTTTGGGGGAAGTAATGATTATTAACAGTAAGTAGACTCTAAAAGATCAAAGATTTATGTTTTAATCTCAACAACAAAAGATTAATATAAAGACATTGATAAAAATCCAATAGATAAATTATAATTGAATTCTAAAAATATTCAGTTAATCTAGAAGACAGAAAAGGAGGAACTGAGGAACAGAAATTGAGGGAACAACCAGAAAACTTATACTAAAATGGTAGACCTAAATCCAACTATCTCAGAGCTGATATATAGTGTAGATGCTCTATGCACTCCAGTGAAAAGGCATTATCATGTTAGATTTTTTGAAAGACACAGTTATGTCCAATCTATAAAATATGTGCTTTAAATGTAAAACATAAATACGTTGAAAGCAAATAAGGCTAGTGTGACAATCAATATCAAACAATGAATATGTCAGGACAAAAGATTCCCAGAGATACAGGGATATTTTGTAATGATAAAAGGCCAATTTATTAGGAAACATATATGTGCACCTACTAACAGAACTTAAAAATGCATGAAACAAAAATTGACAGAAACAAAGGGAGAGATAAAAAAATAAAATCCACCATTATAGTGAAGGATTCTTAATACCTTTTTCTAAGCAGTCAGTAAAAAAACTTAAAAAAAGATAATAAAGATATGGAAGATTCAATAAATAATGCCATCAACCATCTTGACCTAATTGTCACAAAGCAATCCAGCCAACAGCTAGAAAATGTACTGTTTTTCAAGTACATATGAACACTAGAAGCTTCTATTGGAAAAGAAGGGTCTAATATCAGTGACCCAAGAAGTCTTTACAACCTCTGCACTGTAGGGAGCTAGAAAAAATATCCAAAAGAGGTAGAAAGAAGGAAAT
This sequence comes from Bison bison bison, assembly GCF_000754665.1. Classification (NCBI taxonomy): domain Eukaryota; kingdom Metazoa; phylum Chordata; class Mammalia; order Artiodactyla; family Bovidae; genus Bison; species Bison bison. Next base: position 3,063,350 of record NW_011494897.1, read on the forward strand.
AATACAAGAGTAATATAGTCAATGAAATAAAAGGAAATAAAAATATAGAAAAATGGGCAAAGTTCTTATATAAATAAGGTGTTAAGTGCATGGTTGAATCAAAATTTGTTGTGACAAACTGAGATGGTGAATGGCATCCTGAAGTACACATTGTGAGCATCAATAATACTTTAATTTCAAGATATCACTCTACTTATTAAGGGCTTCCCTGATAGCTCAGTTGGTAAAGAATCCACCTGCAATGCAGGAGACCCCAGTTCGATTCCTGAGTTGGGAAGATCTGCTGGAGAAGGGATAGGCTACCTACTCCAGTATTTTGGCATGGAGAATTCCATGGACTGTATAGTCCACGGGGTCACAAAGAGTCGGACACGACTGAGGGACTTTCACTTCACTTCACTGCTTATTAAAGAAACAAAGCCCCTTACTGAAACCCTTTCCACAAAGAAAACACCAGGCCCAAATGGTTTTCCTGTTGAATTATATTCCTCACTCACATAAAATGTGCTACAGGTAGTAGTGACTCCACAGGGAAACATTTCCCAAACTCAACAGTGCAGGGAATTTTGTCTATAGCGTCTCGGTATGCGGCTTCCAAGGTGGTCCTAGTAAAGAATCCGTCTGCCAAGGCAGGAGATGTAGGAGATGTGGGTTCCATGCCTGGGAGGACACTATGGCATCCCACTCGTGTATTCTTGCCCAGAGAATCCCATGGACAGAGGAGTCTGGTGGACTACAATCCATGGGGTCCTGAAAAGTGGGACATGACTGAAGCAACACTATCTCCTATTCGACCTCTTTGATCACTGAGGGAGCACAATAGAGAATTGAATTTCCTCCTGGCAGCCTCATCCTGGAAGGGGCTCTTCACTTCTATTCACTTTTATTGGCTAGAATATACCATATGACTTCACCACCCTTCAAGAGGTGGGAAAATATAGCTTATTATTTTGAGGAATGAAGAATATGAAACAGGAGGCAGTAAACCTTTAGCACTGTTGATGACCCAGAACTCTTTTTCTGTAACCATCTTTGTCACATGATCAGAAAGTATCACGATCAGTGAGGCAAAATCGTCTCCAAATAGTGTTTGTTCAGACTGAACTTGGAAATTTGTATATTACGTTTTCCGATTCGTGATCTTACTTTTTTCATTTTTGTAAATCTTTATGAAATTCCTGAACTTTAAAAAGATGATTATAGTACTTAAAGTGTATTTCTTTTGCTGCATTTGATGTTTTAGTCTTTTATCCATATTCTGAAAGGATGAAGGATTAAAAAAAAAAATCTACTCTTTGCTATACTCCCAGGGACATACTATGTTGCGCTGTGTTGCTCTGTATTTGGGAAGGACAGAGTCGGCAACAGTGATCTTTGCCCTGCTCTTTTGTTTAAGGGAATCAAATGGAATCAAATTTTGGTATGCAGATATAATATAAAATATTTTCAAACTACAAACTGGCTAGTGAATACTATGTTAGGAAAATTGAATAAGAGCCTTAGTTGAAATTGCTCTGCTCTGAAATTGACTATGTATACAATAACTAGTGAAAACCTACTGTAGAGCACAGAGAACTCTACTCAATGCTCAGTGGTGACCTAAATGGGAAGGAAATCCAAAAAAAAAAAAGGGGGGGGATATATGTATGTGCATAGCTGATTCACTTTGCTGGATATCAGAAACTAACGCAATGTGGTAAAGCAACTGTATTCCAATTTATAAAAAAAGCTATGGAAAAAAACTATTGTTTGCCTCAAGTACAAACACTCTGAAGAAGGCAATTGTCATCAAATGAGTGGGAAGGTAAGCCTGGGTAGCTGATGCGATAACTTCAGATCTTTAGTCTGAGAAAAAGAAAGCCGTGCAGTTAGTCACTGACACACACACACAGCACTTATAGAACTATAGGCAGTGCCACGTGAGGGAGAAACATTGAACAGTGCAGAGTGGATACTGTCAGCTAGAGGGCAGAAGTACAGTGGGAGAAAAATGCCATGGTGCCTTGGAGATCTAGCTTTCAGAGCAGACAGCCTTGGTTTCAAATCGTCTTTCTTGCCCTTAGTAGCTTTATTACCTGGTTGGTGCCAGTTATTCCAGTTTTGTAAGCTCAATTTCTGCCTCTCCAAAATGGTGATAATTGTGCTTTCTTTGGAAGGCTCACATGGGGATTAAGTGTGTCTGGGACGTAGGAAATGCTCGGTGTATCTAGGGGCTGTTATTGTCAAGGATTCAGAAATTATCAATGCTTTGGTCGGTGAATTCAGAAAACTTTTGCCTGAAGAATGTTTTAAAGTTGTGGGGACCTTATCATGGTTGCGATTCATTTAATATGCATGGGCAGAGCCGCAGAAAGAAAGTAGATTATGTTTCTTTGTTGTTTTCCCTCTTCCTAATTTATTTACATGTTTAATGTACACGCACACACACAGAGACACACATACACACACAGACAGAGACGCACATACACACATGTTACAACACACATCTCCATCTTTTTTTCCTGTCTTTGTGGTGGTTAGCACGTGACTGAATTGAGACTTGTTGAGACAAAGCAAGACGGAAAATGAAGTCCTGAAATAAACAGTGTGAACATCAGTAATACTTTAATTTCCATGTTTCATGGTTATGCAAGCCCACTGCTTTGGAATTTCAACAGAACCTTGAACCATCACCAGCTTTAATTTTCCTCACACTTCAACCAGTAGTAATTGGGTCCTCCCTCCTGCTGCTGCTGGTGCTGGCATTTTTGCTGTTGCCTTTCCTGTGCTTTCACTCACTGGGTTTAATTCTTTTTGGCAGCTGCAAGAGCCGGATGCCAAACTCCTGTGTTTGTCACAGCAGAGCCAGGGCTCCCACTCTTGCAGCGCAGCGGGCTGAACAAAGCTTCTGATTCTTCAAGTCGCCTTGATGAGATCTCTGGACTCACCAAGGCTCTTCTCCTGAGCTGACACGAAGAGCAGGCGCTGCACTAGGGTCAGGTACAACTGGATTCAAGTCCTTGTTCTTCCTCTCATTATTGGAGCACATTGGGCAAGTTATTTCCTCTGTGGGAACCTGAGCTTTCTCTTTTCTAATATGACAATCAAAATAGTGGGGGTTTTTCTTGAGATTAAATGAACTAGTGTAGGTCATGTGTGCCCAGAAGGTATGAGGCCTTCAATAAATGTTAGTTATGTATGACTATTTCCATTTCTCACGGTAGGCCAGCTGTCCCCTTCAATTCATCTCTAGTTCAGTGCTTTGACATCCATGACTAGCTGTTTATGGTGGGGCTCAAGAGCTCTGGGGACGTTCCAAACACCGGCCTGTGCTTCATTCCCCCACACAGGATGCATTACAGAGTATCACAGACTGGGTGGTTTAAAGCAGTAGAAATTTCTTCTCATAGTTCTGGAACCCAGACATTTGAAATCAGGGTATTGGCCAGGCAAGCTCCCTCTGAATCTGTAGAATCCTTGTTTGCCTCTTTTTAGCTTCTAGTGTCTGCTAGAAATCCTTGGCATCTTTTAGCTGCATCACTCCAGTAGCTGCCTCTATTGTCACGTGACTATCTGGCCCCTGTGTGTCTCTGGATCTTCACATGGCCTTCTCCTCTCTGTGTGTCTTTCTTCTAATCTTCCTACAAGAATTCTAGTCATACTGGCTTAAAGCCCCACCCTATTCTAGTATGGGGCTTCCTTGGTGGCTTAGAGGGTAAAGCGTCCGCCTGCAATGCGGGAGATCCAGGTTCAATCCCTGAGTGGGGAAGATCGCCTGGAGAAGGCAATGGCACCCCACTCCAGTACTCTTGCCTGGAAAATCCCATGGACGGAGGAGCCTGGGAGGCTGCAGTCCATAGGGTCGCAGAGTCGGACACGACTGAGCGACTTCACTTTTATTCTAGTATGCAGCCCATGGGGTCACAAAGAGTTGGACATGACTTGGCAACTGAACAACAACATTCTAGTAGGACTTCTTCTAAGCTATGCTGACAATAACCATATTTTCATATAAGGTCTTCAAGGTTAAGACATATGTTTTGGAAAGGGGGCCACAATTCAACCATAACCTGTGAACTCCTTTTGTTTTTACTAATTCTGGTTGTTGTTCTCAATGTCTGTACCTCTTGGTAGGGGATGTTATCAAGGTCTGGTCAAAAGAGGTGGCTGCGATGGACTTCTAATGGGCTCAACAGGAAAGGACTGTGGGAAGGACCAGGTTAGGACCAGACAGTTATTCTTAAACTTGAGTAGACATTGAGATTGGCTAGGGAGAATCAGAAACGATGATGCCTAGGTCCCGCCGTCAGTGAGTCTGATTAAATTCGTCTGTGTTTAAGCCTAGGGCTTAGGATTTTATACAGTTCTCCAGGTGACTGCACTATTCAGGTAGGTCTAAGAACCACTGAACTAGAAGAACTCAAAGCAATGGTGGCAGCTTTTCTACTTGATTGGATTAAGAATAATTGAAAAAATAGGCCTGTATTTTCTTTTCCAAAATCCTTTGGGAATTCATATTTAGGATTTTTTTCAGAATTTAAAAAAGGAATAGTGAGTGTCTACACTATAAAACATAAAACTCCCAGTATTAAGGGGGTGTCTGGATAGTACCCCTTCATATAAAACAATATTTTTTTCCAGTGAAATATGTAAATATCTTCACATTATAAGGTGGCCTATGTCCATTCAAGCCAGGTTTTGCTGCCAGAAGAGAATTGGTAGTCAGTTATTCAATTTAGGAAAAAAAAAAAAAGCAAACAAACAAAAACTCAGCTTTCAGTTCTTTGTAGATTCTAGACTCAAGGATGGGGGATTGTGAATGTAAGTATAAAACTCTGTGTCGATGGACCTCAGGTATTATATATCAACACTGTATACCTGACTAAAGAAGTCTTAGGTAGAAGTCACCTGCAAAAAGAGTTCTGATGTGTAGCCAAAAGGGTCAGCCCTGATCACGTTCTTTTTACCAGAACCTGCTCCTGAAGCCTCTGCAGGTTAACTTCTTATCTTTGTTTAGGCCCTGAGTCGTGCCTGACTTTGCAACCCCATGGACTGTAGCCTGCCAGGTTCTTCTGCCCATGGGATTTTCTAGACAAGAATACTAGAGTGGGTTGCCATTCCCTTCTCCAGGGGGTCTTCCCAACCCAGGGACTGAACCCTAGGCTCCTGCATTGGCAGGTAGATTCTTTACCACTGAGCCACCAGGGAAGTCCTCTCAGGTTAACTTAGTCATTTGCAAATATTCCTTCAAAACAACAAAGAAGTAGCAGGTTTTGATTTCTGGCTGCTGCCTCAGAGGGAATCTGTACTGGGTTGCAGGGTAGCCCCCAATTCCTATCTTTCCCAGAACCTCAAATTGTAACCTTACTCAGAGATGGAATATTTGCAGATATAATGTATTTAATTGAGGTCATATTGGACTAGATCAGGGCCGTAATCCAATAGGATTCGTATCAGTATAAGAAGAGGAAGAGGGTCACAGTGATAGGCATGCACCAAGGGAAGACACCGTGGAGACACAAGGAGATGGCCATGTGACCGGAACAGCAGAGACTGAGCTGTGCAGCTACAGGCCAAGGATGGCTGCCATCACCAGAACCTAAGCGAAGGTATGGAATGGACCCCCAGAGCCTCTGGGGAGACTGTGGGCCTGCTGACACCTTGATTTTGGATTTCTGATCTTCAGAACTGGGAGAAAATACATTTCTGTTGTTTAAAGCATGTAATGAAGGGGACTTTGTATGGTGGTTCTGGGAAATTAACAGAGAACCCTAAGATTAGCACTTTAGAGAGAAAGAAACCATGTCCTATGTTGTGCTGGATAAGATCTTTCTTCAATATCACTCTGTGAGTTGCATATGGAGAGTAGTCTCACTGATCACACAAAGATTAATCTTATATATGTGTGGGTTTTCTCGATGACTCAGCAGGTGAAGAACCCACCTGCCAAGGCAGGAGACACAGGAAACTCGGGTTTGATTCCTGAGTCAGGAAGATACTTCAGAGGAGGAAATGGCAACTCACTCTAGTATTCTTGCCTGAAAAATCCCATGGACAGAAGAGCCTGGCAGGCTATATAGTCCAGTGGGTTGTAAAGAGTCAGATACAACTGAGTGACTAAGCATGCGTATATATATATATATATGCTTATTTAAATAGAAAATTATACATTTATATCTATGAGAGAGAGACATTGGAACTGCGTTTTTCTCTAATAGGAAAAAAAAAAAAAATGAAAGGATCTTGAGGCACACCAGGACACCGGTGCTATTTTTACTACAAGGAAATTTTTGGGTAATGTTTCACTTAGCTTCTAACTGGAGTGAAGCTGAGAAGAAGATCAGAAAAATATCCAGGTGCCCAAGTATTCCACACATACTTATGGAGAAGATCACTATGGGGAAGTCATGAGAAAAAGTGATAATCAAAGCAGAACATGTAAAAGGTGAAATAGATAAATACATAGAGGAAAAAATTGTTAGACATTTCAGGAAAGCTGACCAAGCAAATTGACTAATAGAAAGAGAGGGATGGAAATTATGTTAAGGAACGGAAGTCTGGTAATAGTTTTATTTTAAGAGACATAAACCAGAGCTGCACAAGTTGGGTTTGTTTGAGTTTTCTCCTTCTTCAATCCATGCCTCCTCAGTATATACATGCACCTCACTGCACATTCTAGAACTCAGCAGCAGCACCCAGCAGTCTTGGACTTTCTGCAATTCCCCTCTGCCTTTTCTCTCCAAGGGACAGATTGTGTGATAATCAGGTAAAATACATATGAGAACCTGAGTGGAATGGGGTAGGAGGGGCTTTTCTATTGAGCATAATGTGAATTCTGGGAGCAAAGAGCCACAAGAAATGATAGACGGATTTCTACACCTGTTGTTCAGTTGCTAATTCATAGCTGACTTTTTGTGACCCCATGGACTATGCACGCCAGGCTCCTCTGTTCTCCACTATAGTTTGCTCAAATTCATGTCCATCGAGTCAGTGATGCTATCTAACCATGGGGAGCTTACTATCCATTTTCAGACAAAGAAAATCTGCATTAAAAAGTGACTTATGAATGCTTCCTAAAGATAAACAAGGACCTACTGGATAGCACAGGGAACCATATTTGTTATCTTGTGATAACCTATAATGGAAAAGAATCTGAAAAGGAATATGTATATATGTGTAACTTAATCACTTTGCGGTACCTGACACTAACATGATATTGTAAATTAACTATACTTCAGTTTTTAAAAATCTAAAAATAATGCTTCCAAAGTAACACAATGCCACATACTTAAACAGTGTGTTGCAGCTGGCCAAGCATCTCCCATGTGCTATTGAAATTGGTGCTGATAAGGAAGGTAAGGCTAATGTTATCAAAACCCATTTTATACAAGGAAAGGTAGGCAAGGTGCCCATAACGGGCAAGTGGCAGGCCAGGCTTAGAACCAGGTCTGGTAACTTTGGGCCCAGGGCTTTCACCACTGTCCACCAAGCACTCCATGTGCCACTGAGTAATAGAGTGGAGTGGGGGCAAGTTGAGCTCTGTTGCCGAGAATTTAAGAGGTTGGACTTTGGAATCAGATGCAAAATAGCTCTGCCTCTTAACTACATTGGTGACTTTGAACCAGTAACTTGATTTCAGCCTCTTTTCTCAGCTGCAAAATGAGTTTTCTTCTAATTCCTGAAGGATGTTGGTGATTATTAATGGGCTAATGTCCACAAAGGTCTTGACCTAAGGGTTGGAAGATGGTATTAATAATTGAAAAATAACACAAAAACTTTTTAGAGGTACTGAGAGTATCCAAAGTAATGAAGTGGTCTCACAGGCAGGTGAGATGTGCTAGGAAAGGAAGCTCTGTGTTCCTCCTTCTATGGTTTCTATTACTAGATATCTGCCTTTGTCTTAGCCTTAATATCATCCAGTGTGGAGTGGGGACAGTGTTTGGAAAAAAACATAAATATAAGCATCTCTATATAATTATTAAACTGTTGTTATTGTCATCACCAAAATTATTATTATCATGCTTAGATGGCTGTTGGATAACAGTTCTTCCATGTTGAGTCTGGTTGGATCCCCTCCCTGATCCTTGCAATTTATCAGATTATTTTTTTGTCTGAAACTGCAGGTTGTGACATTTGTTTTGATGAAGGCTACTCTCTATTCCTAATTAGGCAAGTGATCACGGGATACGCCACTCACTCATAGGAAATAATAAATAACCATAGTCATGGAAAACGATTTCCTAAAACATTAGTTGCAAAGGAGAAACAGTAACCAGTGAAAGGAAATGATCTATTCAAAGAACAGGAGTGTTCCCATCCTAATTGGTAAAATAATTGACTTGTAAAAAATTAATTATCAGGGGATTTCCAAGGGCAATTAGTCAGACAGTCTTGATTCAGGCTAAAAAAATTACAAAGTGGAAATAACGTGTGTGTGTGTGTGTGTGTGTGTGTGTGTGTGTGCTCAGTCATGTCCGACTTTTTGCAACTCCATCGACTGTAGCCTGCCAGACTCCTCTGCTCATGGGATTTTCCAGGCAATAATACTTGAGTGGGTTGTCATTTCCTCCTCCAGGGGATCTTCCGACCCAGGGGTTGAACTCGTGTCTTCTGCATTGACAGGCAGGTTCTTTACCACTGAGCCACCAGGGAAGCCTGAAAACAGCAATGGAAAAGATTAAAAAAAAAAACTCAAATATTACATAGTTGGTAAATATGCAAAATAATATGGTTTGGGGTAAGCTACTAAAGTATTTGGTGAAGTCCTGTTGAACCTACTTGGCTTTTTCTAGGCTATCTCTTGCCATTTCTTCTGGAAAAATAAATAAGATGAGGGAGTCTAAGAGGAAAAAATGTAACATCCTTATGCTGAGGAGACACTAAGAAAGTTGCTGATGCTGAATTACACAGCTTGATATTTCTCAAATTAATCTGAAGCATGAAACAATGAGCAGTGTATAAGCTCACAACTGCCTTTTATTTATAGTACAAAAGCAAAGGCTTCAATTAGTACTGTTATTGCCACTCCTAATCATACTGGAGGAATATTTGTAGTAAATAATATGCAAGGGAACAATATCCACCAAACTTTAGTTGTTCTGTAAAATATAATATAGAGTACATACATATATAGCATACATAGGTAATCCCACCTAAATACATACAAATGTAGAAAGAATACATACATAAATAAAAAATTGTTTAAAGGAATCAAAATTCCTTTAACATATAAAACTGTCTTTAGTTTAAGATACACTGATAGGATCCTTTATATGAATGGTGATGGTACCCAGGGTGTAGCCAAGATGCATCAGATGGAAGGAGAACTGAATTGCTCGACAGACAAATAGAAAAGGGAATATCATGTATTCAGGGGTATACTTCCCTCAGCCTTTTTACTCTCTGTATTTTACAAATGAGAAAAGTGAAGTTTAAAAAAGTTGAGTGATGATTCCCATATGTTCAGTCTATAAACGTGTACAGGGTGGCCATGGGGTGCCAGTTCCAAAGCCACCCAAAGTTCCTCATGGAACTTTTATTTTATGGAGTGATGGGGGAGCAGACAATGAAAAGGTAAACAAGTAAGTATGTAATAGAATTTATAGTTATCATAAATGCTATAAAGAAAGAAATTAAAGGCTAAGGGAATAAATAGAACGTGGATGAGGAGTGTACAGTCTAGCTTAGAGCAATTCAACACTAAAAACACATAGTATGGATTAAAATTAATCACAAATAGTCATGTCAGGTTGAAGAAATCTAAACTAAATCATAAAAAGTAAAAAATAGTGAAAGAGCATTCCATGTAGAAAAATACCAAGTACAATGCCCTGAAATGCAAAGAGCTTGTTGTGTTAAAGGAAGAATAAGAAAGCACCAGTGGCTGGAACTTTAAGAAACAATGAAGAACATGATTGGAGGCGAAGATGGAGAAGTAGGTGTCTGCAAGATCACAGAGGACTTTAAGCTAAAGTGTTTGGAGGAGGTGCCACTGGATAGTTACAAATTCTGGAGTGATAATTTGTTCTTGGGCTTCCCAAGTGGTGCAGTGGTAAAGGATCTGCCTGCCAAGCAGGAGACACTGGTTCAATCCCCGGGCCAAGAAGATCCCCTGGAGAAGGAAATGGCAACTCACTCCTATGGGCAGAAGAGCCTGGCAGGCTACAGTCCATGGAGTAGCAAAGAATCAGACATGACTTAGTGACTAAACAACAACAATTTGTTCTTATGTTTTGGAGGGTAGCTTCTGTGAATAGATTAGAATGGTGACTTTTGTGAAGAGCTGGGAATGTGGAGTGGCAAGCCTTAAAACACTAAAACAATAAATAAAAAGGCTATTGCTGCTGTCCAGGTGAGAGAATGTGAAAATATCAGAGGGAATGAGAAACCCTTGGATTCAGGATGTGTTTTAAAAATAGAGCGGATAAGAAAGCTATGGTACATATACACAATGGAGTATTACTCAGCCATTAAAAAGAATACATTTGAATCAGTTCTAATGAGGTGGATGAAACTGGAGCCTATTATACAGAGTGAAGTAAGCCAGAAGGAAAAACACCAATACAGTATACTAACGCATATATATGGAATTTAGAAAGATGGTAACAATAACCCGGTGTACGAGACAGCAAAAGAGACACTGATGTATAGAACAGTCTTATGGACTCTGTGGGAGAGGGAGAGGGTGGGAAGATTTGGGAGAATGACATTGAAACATGTAAAATATCATGTAAGAAACGAGTCACCAGTCCAGGTTCGATGCACAATACTGGATGCTTGGGGCTAGTGCACTGGGACGACCCAGAGGGATGGTATGGGGAGGGAGGAGGGAGGAGGGTTCAGGACGGGGAACACATGTATACCTGTGGTGGATTCATTTTGATATTTGGCAAAACTAATACAATTATGTAAAGTTTAAAAATAAAATTAATTATTAAAAAAAATAGAGCGGACTGATTGCTGGGTATGTGGGAAAGAGAACAATCAAGGATGACTCTTGGATTTTTAGCTTACAGAATTAGGTGAATGGTCCTGCCATTTTCTGAGATGCGGAAAATTACAGAAACAGGTGTGTGGAGTGGGGCGAGTCCAGTTTTGCGTACTTGAAGTGTGAGATGCTTATCAGATATCCAAGTTGAGTGTTGAAAAGGCATTTAGGAAATTTATTCCAGCACTCAAGGGAGAGATCAGATCTGGGAGTCACTGGCACCTGTGCAGCACGAAGGAAAAAGCAGCCCTTAAGACTCAGAATTTAACCAAAGCAGGAAATTGGAGCACAAGATGACTAGAGAGGTGACTAGTAGAAATACAAGCTCCCACTTTCTCCCACCTGTTCTCTCTTCTTCAAAAATTCCTGGAGAGATCAAGAAGGATGTTAAATGGGTTGAGGCTTTCAGCCTTTTCCCGCCTTCTAATAATTAAAGAATTCCAGATGTCTGAATATTTGGGGGCATTCAAGACGCAGACACTTAGGTTATGATTATAAAAGCCAATATAAGACATCTGTAGCTACACATACATGTTTTTTACGCAAGGACTGTTACCCGAATGTTTCATCTAAGGTATTTTGAACAAATTCATCTGGATAGACAGGGCAGGTAAGCTGAAATATTGGCTAATTGGAGATACTAGTTTGAATCTCAGAGGAGGAGTCATGATCAGAATGTAAGTTGGGGAACTATTAACTAGAAATGGGAACTGAGATTCACTGATATATCTAGAGAAGGGCAGACAGAGGAAGGAAACAGAATTATGTCCTTTGGGGGATTCATGGACCTAGCATCTGAAAACAGCAAGAAGACAGAAAACGTCAAAGAAGATAAACCATAGGAATGAAGAAGATAATTTCAGTAAAGTCAAGAGAGAAAAGACTTAACATTCTATAACAATGGTTTTAATATGATAAATATTTTCTGCAATAGAGTGCTTACTGTTCTTGAACAATCTAAGGTTTTTAATGTGCTCATTTTTCTGTGTTTGCTGGCAAAGTGCAATGTAAGGCTACACCTTTAGATAATGTTTTCACAATAAGAGCTAAAGTGTTTTTTCTGGTTAAGCTTCAGTGTCGGACTTGCTGAGGTGGAAAGAGAACCCAGTTGCCAAATCCCATTTCTGGTGACCTTCATAATAGTGTAGAAATGGCATCCGCCCTAGAGAGTCCATGCAAGGGATTTAAAATAGAAACTCAGAAAGTCAGCCACTCACATCCAGCCTCCACCCTTCTTTCATCTTCCTTTGTTTTCATTTGCTTGTTACTGGGAGCTCTTGATCTAAGGAGGGTTCCCATCCTTCCTGGCCAACCTCTGAACTCTGGCATCTTGCCCAGTGCTGAATAGTAGTCCAGGATCCCTTGCCTGGAGAGATGAGCAAAACGTAGAGAGGACAAAACAAGGACTTCTCTTTGATATCCTTGGCTTATGACTTGTAAATAAAGCTGACATTAGATACAAATGGAATCATTTGGCTAAAATCAGTCCTGATGTACTGAAAATCTCCAGTTTTCTCCTTAAATAAATCTTCAGGGTCTCTACTTTATGATGAAGCTTTCTTTGTGTCTAAAAAACAATAAGGAAAGACAAATAATATTTTTTATTTAGAAAACATGTTTTCAAAATCATAAATGACTTTTAGCTATTGTGGTCTCCAATAAATTAGACTGCAGTCTACTGTCAAGCACCTAAAAATAGTTCAGTACATTCTCCACTGTTAAAGTGAATTGAATTATTAATGATTCTGTTGTTGCTCAGTTGCTAAGTTGTGTCAGACTCTTTGCGACCCCATGGAATGCAACATGCCAGGCTTCCCCTGTCCTTCACTATCTCCCAGAGTTTGCTCAAATTCATATCCATTGAGTTGGTGATGCTATCTAACCATCTCATGTTCTTTGATTATTCTCTCACTAAAATGTTCTACTTTTTCACTAAACCACACTCAGTGCTTGCAGAAGGAAGCATGATAGTACAATGAGAAAATGCTGGTGGAAAAGAATAGTGAAATATGGAATTTGGCTGACTTCAGGTCAGGGGAGAGTAAAGGCTCTTGCTACATTTCCATTTCCATTTCCTTTTTGGCCACTTGGAAATTTCTGTTTCCAACACAGTCCTTGGGCATCACCAAGTTTCCTTTGGTGACTCAAAGTCCCACATGTAGATATCCAATCCTTAAATTGCCTCTGTAGGCAACTCATAATCAACCAGTGAACTAATAGAATTCCTCTCCCCTTGCTTTCAGTCTCTGGCTTACTTATACAGCTACTTTAATTTAATTAAATTTACATCTACCTCTACTTCAGCACATATCACCAGTAAGTTCATGGACATATAACAAATCAATAAATACAATAATATATATTATTTCCCTTCTTTTTCCCAAACCATTAAAAAACTTTTTTTTTTTTTCCTTAGAGTCCTGCTGTGGGCTTGCAAAAGTAAAGCTCACTCTAATGAATTTAAGGTAAAGTGAAGGATATTATTGAATGTGGTTATTTGCGAGAACAGTAATTCATGCTGTTCTTGGGGAAAAATAAACAAGAACTCCATTCTTGACTTTGACTACTCCTTTTTGTGTGCTCTTTAATTTTTGAAAGATCTTGATTAACTGTAAAAAAATTAGTATTTTAATTGTGGTCTTATAATATTTAAAAATAAAACTCAAGGAGTTTGTGTCTTGTTTATGTTGAAATTTCCTATCCAAGACCCTGGTATGGCTTTCAATTAATGGTTTTAAAGTTTTTATTACATAGTTTTTAACATTTCTTGTTTTGCTCATTCTAAGTGTTTTGTGTGTGTTATTATAAATAAGGAATTCTATTCAGTTCAGACTATTAGGATTATATTTTATATAGACTGTAAACTGATTATTCTAGTTAAATGTATACCCTACCTTTCTTATTCTTTCTTAATATTTTTAGAAGTTTTGTATTGGCATTTAAAGCCAGAATTTGGTGCTGGATATGCTCATTACTGATGCTCTGTCATTGCTCATAAACTCTATCAACACAGAACTAGTGGAATTGTGTAGTTGTGCAGGTACACACCCACAGCACATATTGCAACAAAGCAGATTACATAATTTATTTTACTTCCCAGTGCATGTAAAAGTTATATTTATACCATAGTCTATTAACTGTACAATAGCATCATCTAAAAAAAAAAGTGCATACCTTAATTTAAATATATTGTATTGCTAAAAAAATGACGCTTACTCCTTGGAAGAAAAGTTATGACCAACCTAGATAGCATATTCAAAAGCAGAGACATTACTTTGCCAACAATGGTCCATCTAGTCAAGGCTATTGTTTTTCCAGTGGTCATGTATAGATGCGAGAGTTGGACTGTGAAGAAAACTGAGTGCTGAAGAACTGTTGCTTTTGAACTGTGGTGTTGGAGAAGACTCTTGAGAGTCCCTTGGACTGCAAGGAGATCCAACCAGTCCATTCTAAAGGAGATCAGCCCTGGGATTTCTTTGGAAGAAATGATGCTGAAGCTGAAACTCCAGTACTTTGGCCACCTCATGTAAAGAGTTGATTCATTGGAAAAGACTCTGATTCGGGGAGGGACTGGGGGCAGGAGGAGAAGGGGACGACAGAGGATGAGATGGCTGGATGGCATCACTGACTTGATGGACATGAGTCTGAGCAAGTTCTGGGAGATGGTGATGGACAGGGAGGCCTGGCGTGCTGTGATTCATGGGGTTGCAAAGAGTTGGACACGACTGAGCGACTGAACTGAACTGAACTGATTGCTAAAAAATGCTCACCATCATCTGAACCTTCAGTAAATCATAGTAGTAGCGTCAAAGATCACTATTCACAGATCACTATAACAAAATAATAATGAAAAAGTTTGGAATATTGCAAGAATTATTACCAAAATGTGACAAAGAGACATGAAGTGAACAAATACTATTGGAAAAATGAAGTCAATAGATTGGCTCAAATGCAGGTTTGCCACACACCTTCAAATTGTAAAAAAAAAAAAAAAAAGAATCAGTATCTATGAAGCTTAATAAGGTGAAGTGCAAGGAAGCAAGGTATGCTTGTACTCTCTTAACAACTACCCAGTATATCAAATAGCAGTGTTAGCTACAGTCACTGTGTAGTACATGTTGTTGTTCAGTCTCTCAGTTGTGTTCAACTCTGCAAGCCTCATGGACTGCAGCACACCAGGCTTCCCTGTCCATCACCATCTCCCAGAACTTGCTCAGACTCATGTCCATCGAGTCGGTGATGCCATCCAACCATCTCATCCTCTGTCGTCCCCTTCTCCTCCTGCCTTCAATCTTTCCCAGCATCAGGGTCTTTTCTAGTGAGTCAGTTCTTCACATCGGGTGGCCAAAGTACTGGAGCTTCACCTTCAGCCTCAGTCCTTTCAATGAACATTCAGGACTGATTTCCTTTAGGACTGACTGGTTTGATCTTCTTACAGTCCAAGGGACTCTCAAAAGTCTTCTCCAACCACAGTTCAAAAACATCAGTTCTTTGGTGTTCAGCTTTCTTTATAGTCCAACTCTCACATCCATACATGACTACAGGAAAAACCGTAACTTTGACTAGATGGACCTTTGTCGGCAAAGTAATGTCTCTGCTTTTTAATATGCTGTCTAGGTTGATCATAGATTTTCTTCCAAGGAGCAAGCATCTTTAAATTTCATGGCTGCAGTCACCATCCGTAGTGATTTTGGAGCCCAAGAAAATAAACGTGTGGTACATCTCTAGTATTTGTTTTATAACTGGAAATTTGTACCTTTTGACCACCTTCCTCCAATTACCCATCCCCCACCCTGTGCCTTTGGTAACCGTAAGTCTGACCTCTTTTTCTATAAGTTTTTTTTTTTTTTTTTTTACACTCCACATATAAATGAGATCATAAAAATATTTGTGTTTCTTGGTCTGACTTATTTCACTTCGCATAATGCCTTCAAGACCCATCGATGTTGTCACAAATAGTATATGTGTGTATATAAAATGGGATATTATTTAACCATTAAAAAAATAGGAAACTCAATATATATTTATATTTATAAGTGTAAATAAAGTTGTGATATATACATATGTGTATATCCATTTTATCCATTTTTACATGTATATATAAATTTTGTGTGTATATATAGGTATAGGTGGCGGTTTAATCACTTAATTTCGTCCAACTGTTTGTGACCCATGGACTGTAGCCCTCCATGCTCTTCTGTCTCTGGGATTTTCCAGGCAAGAATAATGGAGTGGGTTGCCATTTCCTACTCCAATATAGGTATAGACACATATATAAATATATATGTATGTACATATATGTATCTCCCACCTTTTTTATCTGTTTATCTATTGATAGATGTTTAAGATGTTTCCCCATCTTGGCTAATGTAACTAATGTTACTATAATCATGAAAGTGCAGATATCTTTTCAAGTTAGTGTTTTTGATACTTTTGGAAAAATACTGAAAGAGCAGTGAAATTGGTGGATTATACGGTAGATAACAAGATAACATTTTTAACTTTTGAGGATCCTCCGTACTGTTTTCCTTTGCTACTGGGCCAATTTACAATCCCACTAACAGTGCACAATGTTTTCCTTTTCTTCACATCCATGCCAGCACTTAAAATCTTTGTATTTTTTAATAATGAACATCCTAACAGACATACGGCGACCTGTCATTGTGGTTTTACTTTGCATTTACCTAACAGAAGCAGAAGATATTAAGAAGAGATGGCAAGAATACACAGAAGAACTGTACAAAAAAGATCTTCACGACCCAGATAATCACGATGGTGTGATCACTGACGTAGAGCCAGACATCCTGGAATGTGAAGTCACATGGGCCTTAGAAAGCATTACTACGAACAAAGCTAGTGGAGGTGATGGAATTCCAGTTGAGCTATTCCAAATCCTGAAAGATGATGCTGTGAATGTGCTGCACTCAATATGCCAGCAAATTTGGAAAACTCAGCAGTGGCCACAGGACTGGAAAAGGTCAATTTTCATTCCAATCCCAAAGAAAGGCAATGCCAAAGAATGCTCAAACTACTGCACAATTGCACTCATCTCACACACTAGTAAAGTAATGCTCAAAATTCTCCAAGCCAGGCTTCAGCAATATGTGAACCGTGAACTTCCTGATGTTCAAGCCGGTTTCAGAAAAGGCAGAGAAACCAGAGATCAAATTGCCAACATCTGCTGGATCATGGAAAAAGCAAGAGACTTCCAGAAAAACATCTATTTCTGCTTTATTGCTGT
>NW_011494897.1:3080656-3086157 GCF_000754665.1 Bison bison bison
GTATGCAGGGTACATCATGAGAAACGCTGGACTGGAAGAAACACAAGCTGGAATCAAGATTGCCGGGAGAAATATCAATAACCTCAGATATGCAGATGACACCACCCTTATGGCAGAAAGTGAAGAGGAACTCAAAAGCCTCTTGATGAAAGTGAAAGTGGAGAGTGAAAAAGTTGCCTTAAAGCTCAACATTCAGAAAACGAAGATCATGGCATCTGGTCCCATCACTTCATGGAAATAGATGTGGAAACAGTGTCAGACTTTATTTTTCTGGGCTCCAAAATCACTGCAGATGGTCACTGCAGCCATGAAATTAAAAGACGCTTACTCCTTGGAAGAAAAGTTATGACCAACCTAGATAGCATATTCAAAAGCAGAGATGTTACTTTGCCAATAAAGGTTCGTCTAATCAAGGCTATAGTTTTTCCTGTGGTCATGTATGAATGTGAGAGTTGGACTGTGAAGAAGGCTGAGCACCAAAGAATTGATGCTTTTGAACTGTGGTGTTGGAGAAGACTCTTGAGTGTCCCTTGGACTGCAAGGAGATCCACCTTGGACTGCAAGGAGTCCATTCTGAAGGAGATCAGCCCTGGGATTTCTTTGGAAGGAATGATGCTGAAGCTGAAACTCCAGTACTTTGGTCACCTCACGTGAAGAGTTGACTCATTGGAAAAGACTCTGATGCTGGGAGGGATTGCGGGCAAGAGGAGAAGGGGACAATAGAGGATGAGATGGCTGGATGGCATCACTGACTTGATGGACATGAGTCTGAGTGAACTCTGGGAGTTGGTGATGCACAGGGAGGCCTGGCGTGCTTCGATTCATGGGGTCGCAAAGAGTCGGACACGACTGAGTGACTGATCTGATCTGATCTAAAAGAATAGTGATGTTGAGCATCTTTTCATGCATCTGTTGGTCTTTCATGTATCTTTTTTGGAGAAATGTCTATTCAGGTCCTTTGCCCATTTTTAAATGGGTTGTTTTCCTGCTATTGAGTTGTGTAATTTCTTTATATGTTTTGGATATGCTAAGTCACTTCAGTCGTGTCCGACTCTGTGCAACTCCATAGACAGCCGCCCACCAGGCTCCCCCGTCCCTGGGATTCTCCAGGCAAGAACACTGGAGTGGGCTGCCATTTCCTTCTCCAATGCATGAAAGTGAAAAGTGAAAGTGAAGTCGCTCAGTTGTGTCCGACTCAGCGACCCCATGGATTGCAGCCTAACAGGCTCCTCCGTCCATGGGATTTTCCAAACAAGAGTACCCCCTAATTAGACATATGGTTTGCAAAGATTTTTGCCCATTCTGTAGGTTGTCTTTTCACTTTGTTGATGATTTCTTTTGCTGTGCAAAAGTTTTTTTTTTTTTTAGTTTAATATGTCCCACTTGTTTATTTTTAATTTTTGCTTATGTTTTAGATGTCATATTCACAAAAGCATTACAAGATCCATGTCAGGAATCTTTGTTCATGTGTTTTCTTCATGAGTTTTATGGTTTCTGGTCTTACATTTAAGTCTTTGATCTACTTTGAGGGAATTATTGTGAGTAGAGTTACTATGTGGGTCCAATTTTATACTTTTGCATGTAAATATCCAATTGTCTCAGTGCCATTTATTGAAAAGATTGTTCTAGTGAATATTCTTGACTACCTTGTCAAATATTAGTTTATTGTACATGCATAGGCTTATTTTTGAGGTCTTGATTCTATTGTGTTTGTCTATTTGTGTCTTTTTATGCTGGAATTGTACTGCTTTGATGATTATAACTTTAGAGTATAGCTTGAAATCAGGAAATGTGATGTCTCCTGATTTGTTCATCTTCCTCAGAATTTCTTTGACTATGTGGATTCTTTTATCAGTTTAGTTCAGTCGCTCAGTCATGTCCAATTCTGCGACCCCATGGACTGCAGCACGCCAGGCTTCTCTGTCCATCACCAACTCCTAAAGTTTACTCAAACTCATGTCCATCTAGTCGGTGATGCCATCCAACCACTATATCCTCTGTCATCCCCTTCTCCTCCCACCTTCCCTCTTTCTCAGCATCAGGGTCTTTTCAAATGAATCAGTTCTTTGCATCAGGTGGCCAAAGTACTGGAGCTTCGGCTTCAGCCTCAGTCCTTCCAATAAATATTCAGGACTGATCTCCTTTAGGATGGACTGGTTGGATCTCCTTGCAGTCCAAGGGACTCTCAAGAGTCTTCTCCAACACCACAGTTCAAATGCATCAATTCTTCAGCGCTCAGCTTTCTTTATAGTCCAACTCTCACATCCATACATGACTACTGGAAAAAGCATAGCTTGGACTAGACAGACCTTTGTCAGCAAAGTAATGTCTCTGTATTTTAATATGTTGTCTAGGTTTGTCTGACTTCCCTGGTGGCCCAGAGGTTAAAGCGTCTGCCTACAATACGGGAGACCTGGGTTTGATCCCTGGGTCGGGAATATCCCCTGGAGAAGGAAATGGCAACCCATTCCAGTATTCTTGCCTGGAGAATTCCATGGACGGAGGAGCCTGGTGGGCTACTGTCCATGGGGTGGCAAAGAGTCAGACACGACTGAGCAACTTCACTTTCACTTTCTTTCACTAGGCTTGTCACAGCTTTTCTTTCAAGGAGTAAGCGTCTTTTAATTTCATGGCTGCAGTCACCATCTGCAGTGATTTTGGAGCCTAAGAAAAGAAAGTCTGTCACTGTTTCCATTGTTTCCTCATCTATGTGCTGTGAAGTAATGTGTCTGGATGCCATGATCTTAATTTTTTGAATGTTGAATTTTAAGCTAGCTTTTTCACCTTCCTCTGTCCCTGGGATTTTCCAGGCAAGGATACTTTGAGTGGGTTGCCATTTCTTCCTCCAGGGGATCTTCTCAACCCATGGATTGAACCCTTTTTTGCCAGGCTTCCCTGTCCTTCACTATCTCCCAGAGTTTGCTCAAACTTATATCCATTGAGTCAGTGATGCCATGCCACCACCTCGTCCTCTGTCATCCCCTTCTCCTCCTGCCCTCAGTCTTTCCCAGTATCAGGTTTGTTTATGGTTCTGTATAAATTTTAGGAGTATTTTTTCTAAATCTGTAAAAAAGTACTGCTGGAATGTTGATACAGATTTTGTTGAATTTATAGATGGCTTTTGGTGTATTGACATTTTAATAATATTAATTCTTCCAGTTCATGAGTATAGGATACCTTTCCATTTATTTGTGTCTTCTTTGATTTCTTTCAACAATGTCTTGTAGATTTAAAGATCTTTTACCCCCTTAGTTAAATTTGTTCCTAAGTATTTTATTGTTTTCGGAGAAGGCAATGGCACCCCACTCCAGTACTCTTGCCTGGAAAATCCCATGGACGGAGGAGCCTGGTAGACTGCAGGGGGTTGCTAGGAGTCGGACACGACTGTATAACTTTCAAGAAGACAACCTGAGCGACTTCACTTTCACTTTTAACTTTCATGCATTGGAGAAGGAAATGGCAACCCACTCCAGTGTTCTTGCCTGGAGAATCCCAGGGACGGGGGAGCCTGGTGGGCTGCCGTCTCTGGGGTCACACAGAGTTGGACACAACTGAAGTGACTTAGCATTTTATTGTTTTTGATTGGTTTCTTTACTATCTTTTAGAAAATCTGTCATTAATGTGTAGAAACACTACTAATTTTTGTATTTTAATTTAGTATTCTGCAACTTCACTTAATTGATTGATTAGATCTAATAATTTTTGGTTGAGTGAGATTTCCTGTATATAAAATCTTGTCATCTCCAAATAGAGATACTCTCACTTCTCTCTTTCTAATTGATACTTTTTATTTCTTTTTCTTGTCTGACTGCTCTAACTAGGACTTCTAGTACTTTGAATAGGACTGGTAAAAGTGGGTATCCTTGTCTTGTTCCTGATTTTAGAGGAAAAGCTTCCACCATTCATCATTGAATATGATAGCCATGGGCTTGTCAAAAATGGCTTTTTTATGTTGAAATATATTTATTCTATGCCTAATTTGTTAAGAGTTTTTATCATGGATATATGTTAAATTTATCAAACACATTTTTTGTGTTTGTTGAAATGATCATGATTATTTCCCTTCATTTTATTAATGTGATGTATCACATTGATAGATTGTCTGTGTTGAATGATCCTTGCATACCAGGAATAAATTCTCTTCATATGCTGTTGAATTTGGTTTTCTAGTACTTTATTGAGAATTTTGCATCTATTTTCAGCAGGGATATTGACCTGTAGTTCTCTTTCCCAGTAGTGTTCTTTTCTGTTTTAGGTATCAGGATAATGCTGGTCATATAAAATGAGTTTGGACACTACTATATATAAAATAGATAACCAACAAGGACCTACTGAATAGCGTACAGGGAACTATACTTAACATTTTGTAATAACCAATAAGGGAAAAGAATCTGAAAATTGTGTGTGTGTGTGTGTGTGTGTGTAGTTGAGTCATTTTACTGTGTATCTGGGACTGGAACAACCTTGTAAATCAACTATGAAAGTGAAGTCGCTCAGTCGTGTCCGACTCTTTGTGACCCCATAGACTGTAGCCCACCAGGCTTCTCTATCCATGGAATTTTCCAGGCATGAGTACCAGAGGGGGTTGCCATTTCCTTCTCCAGGGGATCTTCCTGACCCAGGGATTGAACCTGTGTCTCCCGCATTGCAGGCAGCCGTTTTACCATCTGAGTCACCAGGGAATCTCCCACTCAACTATACTTCAGTGTAAAAAAGAAAAAATAATAAAAGAAAATAAAATGACTTTGGGAATGTTCCCTCTTTTTCAGTTTTTCAAAGAGTTTGAGAAGAATTGGTATTAATTTTTAAAATGTTTATTAAAATTTACTGTTGAAGCTATCTGGTCCTGGGCTTTTTGTTGTTGAGAGATTTTTGATTACTGATTCAATCTCCTTGTAGTAGTTGATCTAATCAGATTTTCTATTTCTTCCTGATTCAGTTTCGTTAAGTTGTATGTTTTTTCTTCTAGGCTGTCCTGTTCATTGGTATATAGTTGTGCCTCTTAGGATACTTCAGTTTCTGTGGTAACCATTGAAATGTCTTCTTTTTCATGTATAATTTTGTTGATTTGGATTCTTTCTCTTTTTTTCTTTGTTTGGTGTAGCTAAGGATTTGTTGATTTTGTTTACCTTTTCAAAGAACCAACTCTTAGTTGATTTTGTTTGTTTGTTTCTTCTGTTCTCTATTTCATTTATTGCTGCTCTAATCTTATTTCTATTCTTCTGCTAACTTTGGGCTCATTTGCTCTTCTTTTCTCTGGTTTCTTCAGGTATAGAGTTAGGCTGTTTATTTGGAATATTCCTTGCTTCTTAATGTAGGCCAACAAAGGTCCAACAAAGGTCTGTCTAGTCAAGGCTATGGTTTTTCCTGTGGTCATGTATGGATGTGAGAGTTGGACTGTGAAGAAAGCTGAGCGCCGAAGAATTGATGCTTTTGAACTGTGGTGTTGGAGAAGACTCTTGAGAGTCTCTTGGACTGCAGGGAGATCCAACCAGTCCATC
>NW_011494897.1:3086257-3103856 GCF_000754665.1 Bison bison bison
AAGAACTGATGTTGAAGCTGAAACTCCAATACTTTGGCCACCTGATGTGAAGAACTGACTCATTTGAAAAGACCCTGCTGCTGGGAAAGATTGAAAGCGGGTGGAGAAGGGGACAACAGAGGATGAGATGGTTGGATGGCATCACCGACTCAATGGACATGAGTTTGGGTAAACTCTGGGAGTTGGTGATGGACAGAGAAGCCTGGCGTGCTGCAGGCCATGGCGTCGAAAAGAGTCGGACAGGACTGAGTGACTGAACTGAACTGAATGTAGGTGTTTATTGCTATGAATTTCCTTCTCAGAACTGTTTCTGCTATAACCCACAGGTTCTGGTACACGTGTTTTCATTTTTACTTGTCTTAAGAAACTTTTTTATTTCTTATTTTTTTCTTTGATCCTCTGGTTGTTCAGGAGTACCATGATGGACTTAATTTAAAAAATCATGAACTAGTGAACTATGTAGAAATCCTCCATATATTTGGAAATTCAAAGCCACCTTTCTCAATAATTTGAGTTAAAGAAGAAGTGAAAAGAAAAAATTCAAACCAAATAATAGTGAAAACAAAACATTTACAGTTTTGTGGTGTGCAAGCAAAGAAGTACTTCAGACGAAATTTATAGCAAAACTTTCTATTATAAGGGGAAAAAAGACAATGACCCAGTTTTCCAGCTTAAGAAACTATAAAAATCTAGAAATAAAATAGAAAAAAGAATAAATTATATCCAAAATAGGTAGAAGAATGGAAATTATATAAAGCAAATAAAAGAAATAAACAATGAATAAATAAATAAAATGTCATTGAGATAGGCAACAGAAAGAAAACTAAGGAAATTAACACTGATTCTTTTAAAGAGGAATAAAACTTCTTTTAAAGAGTTTTAAAATAGTGAATGTTAAAAAAATAAAATAAAATAGTGAATGTTTGGAAAACAGGTACTTACAAAGTTAAACATAAGTATCATCAGCTCAGTTCAGTTCAGTTGCTTAGTTGTGTCGGACCCTTTGCAACCCCATGGCCTGCAGCACGCCAGGCCTCCCTGTCCATCACCAACTCCCGGAGTTCACTCAAACTCAGGTCCATTGAGCTGGTGATGCCATCCAACTATCTCACCCTTTGTTGTCCCCTTCTCCTCCCGCCTTCAATTTTTCCCAGCATCAGGGTCTTTTCAAATGAGTCAGTTCTTTGCATCAGGTGGCCAAAGTATTGGAGTTTCAGCTTCAGCATCAGTTCTTCCAATGAATATTCAGGACTGATCTCCTTTAGGATGGACTGGTTAGATCTCCTTGCTGTCCAAGGGACTCTCAAGAGTCTTCTCCAAAACCACAGTTCAAATCATCAATTCTTCAGTGCTCAGCTTTATAGTCCAACTCTCATATCATACATGACTACTGGAAAATTTCATATGGTCCAGTAATTCCATTTCCAAGGGAAATGAATGCATATATACCCATATAATCCAGTAATTTACGTGTTTCCCATCTGAACTTTGGATAGGAATTAATTGTTCCTCTTTCAGTCCGGTTTTATAGATCTAGGATTTCTCAGTCTTGGATTCATAAGTTCTTTAGTTTGCAATTTTTTTTTATTTTTTACTGCTTATGTATACATAGTATTTGTAACAACTAAAAAGCAAAGAGTTTTTATAGTCACGAAACAAGCTCCTAGCAATAATATTAAATGCAAATGACCACGACAATACAAAGCTTCTAAAGAGACAAAGTAAAATTTTAGGAGTTTTTATTGTCTGTGCATATATGCTCAGTCATGTCTGACTCTTTGCAAACCCATGGACTGTGGCCCACCAGAATCCTATATTCATGGAATTTTCCAGGCAAGAATAATGGAATAAGTTGCCGTTTCCTACTCCTGGGGATTTTTTCAATCCAGGGGTTGAACAGGCATCTATCTCTTCCGTCTCCTGTATTGGCACGCAGATTCTTTACCACTTGCACCACCTGGGAACCCCACTGTTTTTCACTGTGGTGAATTAATTTTATTTTTTTAGTTTGGCTTCAGATTTTGTCTGAGTTCATAAACAGTTTATTTCAGAATCTGTGCTTTTTCATACAGAATATTCCTCACTCTCTTCCACAGGGAAGACAGTGAAAGAACAAGTGAACATTGGACTTCAGGCATTTTTGCTTATCCTTACCTAATTAAATAGTTTTAAAATGTCTTGAACATTAACTTATTCCTATTTTTCTTACCCTTGCAGATACTTGGTGAACTTGTTTGTTGTTACTCAGTTGGTAAGTCATGTCCAACTCTGTGACCCCATGTACTGCAGTACACCAGGTTTCCCTGTTCTTCACTATCTCCCGGAGTTTGCTCAAACTCGTGTCCATTAAGTCAGTGATGCCATCCAACCATCTCATCTTCTGTTGCCCCCTTCTCTTGCCCTCAGTCTTTCCCAGCATCAGAGTCTTTTCCAGTAAGTTGGCTCTTTGCATCAGGTGGCCAAAGTGGAGCATTGGAGTATCAACTTCAGCATCAGTCCTTTCAATGAATATTCAGGACTGATTTCCTTTAGGATTGACTGGTTTGATCTCCATGCTGTCCAAGGGACTCTCAAGAGTCTTCTCCAGCCCCACAGTTTGAAAGCATCAATTATCCAGTGCTCAGCCTTCTTTATGGTCCAGTTCTCACATCCATATATGACTACTGGAAAAACCATAGCTTTGACCATATGGACCTTTGTCAACAGAGTGATGTCTGGTTTTTAATACACTATCTAGTTTTGTCATAGCTTTTCTTCCAAGGAGCAAGCATCTTGCCCACTACGTTTCTATTATGCTCATCAACCTGAAAAAATTATTTTATCTTTCAATCTGCTTTGCCCCAAAGCACCATATCCACAAATAACCATGGAAACAAGAAGCAAACATTTGACATGTGTACTTCTCCCATCCATTGATTTCACTCTGAAAGTACATCTCCACTCTTCTGGCACAAGAATGTTCTAAATGTAAATCATTTGCTTGTTTATCTTGCCACTGAATCTGAAGTGAAAACAGAAACAAATATACAAGCAATATCTTAATCATGAAAAAAAAATATTTAGCCTCAAAATTCCCCAGATTGCTCTTGGAAAAAAATCATGAAGATAAAATAATTAGATTTTTTTCCTTCCAACAATCAATTCCTCTCTGTGCATGAGTGTGTGTTTAAATATTAAAATAGTCATGTGCCTCAAACAATAATGTTTGTAAATACCCTGGACCTGAATGCTTAGTAGGGTGAGAAACATAAACCCAAAGAAGGTAATAATCTGTCCAGTTTTCTAAAAGGCTAGAACATTTGAAGTTTATATTGTAGCAAGTTTTAAAGTTTCCCCTGCCAGATCCAACAGGCATTATGTAATTCTACTGTTATTCACAAATCTCTCCAGGTAATTAAGTTATTACCCAAGATCGTAACATTTGTTAATTGAGGTCATCAGTTCTACAAACCTGTGTTCAGGAAAGTCTCTGTGGTATATTAAGTTGCTTTTGAATTGGATTTCAAGAAATTTGCAATCTCCTCTCTAGATTCTTCCATTTATAATTTAAGTATTAACCTCTAAATCTCTTCATTCATAAAGTAAAAATAGTAGTAGTGGTTTCAGTCTCCCCATCTACGCTGTGCTGTGCTCAGTCATGTCTGACTCTTTGTGACCCTCATTGACTATAGGCTGCCAGGCTTCTCTGTCCATGGAATTTTCCAGGCAAGAACACTGGAGTGGGTTGCCATTTCCTTCTCCAGGGGATCTTCCTGACCCAGGGATTGAACCCACATCTCTTGTGTCTCCTGCTTTGGCTGGTGGCTTCTTTACCACTGCACCACCCGGGAAGCCCCAGTGGCAGTCTCCCCCTAGGAAATTCATAAAAATTAGATTGTTAATTAGGTGAAGCATTTGGAGATCTTAGAAGAAGGAGGTTTCATAAAGTATAACATATCTTTGTAATTTATGTGAGGTTCTGCTTTATGTATAAGATGTCCCCCTGTTGAAAAGACTCCAGGAAGCGCTCACAGGCATGTGAGATGAGGGCAATCTAAGTTTCCTTCTTGTTCAGCTCCCTGTCTCGATACCGTTGTTCCCTGTTTTCTGGCTCTCCACCGGCAGAATCCTTCGATGTTGAGCAACCTTCTGGCTTGCAGAAAAACTAAGTGCATACTTGCCTATATTCCAAAACCAAGATGACATATACTTCCAATCGAACAGATGTGGTCAGCCGTTGATTGGGCCCAGAGGAGAAGAAATTAAACACATCCAAAACAACAGTGAGTAGGAAACAGGGGTAAGCAAAGGTGAGTAGATGCACAATGTCTCTCCTTTTGGGTCATTGTGTTTCCTTTCCTTGTACTCGTCCAAGTTTCCCCTCTTTCTCTGTAAGGAGATTTTCCAAGTCTTTTTCTCTCCTTGGCTTCCTTTGCTTGGTCATAAGCATAGGTGTGTCCAGGATAGCAAATCTTTCTCATTACCTTCCAAGCACTCACAATTGAGCTGGAATTTTGAATGATGCTCAATAAGTATTGCCAATTTCCATAATTCAGAAACTTATATATCCATCAAGAGGGTTTCCAGGCCCCATGGTGTTTCTATTAGCCATT
The DNA here is from genome assembly GCF_000754665.1 of Bison bison bison. Classification (NCBI taxonomy): domain Eukaryota; kingdom Metazoa; phylum Chordata; class Mammalia; order Artiodactyla; family Bovidae; genus Bison; species Bison bison. Next base: position 3,090,850 of record NW_011494897.1, read on the forward strand.
TCATTGAAAACGAACCAACTAAATTCATAGACCCATAGTATAATTAAGTTGGAAGGGTAAATTCCTTCTTTCCCTCATGCAGTATAACAATCCCCACAATGCTATCTATGCAGAATTTCATTCAGCCTCAGTTCAGACAACTTTAAGCAACTGGAAGTTCACACCCTTCTAAGACATGTCTTCTAGCTCTAATGATAAGAAAGTTCTTCATCGTGAGCCAGAATCTGCATTCCTATGATGTTTCCCCTCATTCTTAGTTCTCCTCTAGAGCACAGAGTAAATACAATCCTCCTTTCACACTCAATTGCTCCTCTGGATTAAGCAGCCTCAGTTCTTCCACTGTCTCTCTGTGCAAAATCCACTGTGTTGTCCAGTTTGGCACACTTGACTTATCCTGAACTTGTAGTCAACTCTAAGGCCTTTGTCTTTTCCAAATACATTGCTGCAATCCATCTCTCCCTCGTGTTGCACCTTATCCAGATGATTTTTTGAAGCTAAGTGGGAGGGCTTTATTTTTATCTTCTTCAAATTTCATTGTTAGTTTGCACCTATCATTCAAGATTTTCTCCAGTCTTGATCTAAGTTATTAGCTATTTCTCTCGTATTTCTGAGTCACTTACAGATTTGATGTCTGCTTTCTCAGTCATTTTTGACTCTTGGTGACTCCATGGACTGTAGCCCACTAGACTCCACTGTCCATGGAATTCTCCAAGCAAGAATACTAGAGTGGGTTGCCATTCCCTTCTCCAGGGTATCTTCCCAACCCAGGGATTGAACCCAGGTCTCCTGCATTGCAGGCAGATGCTTTACCATCTGAACCACCAGGGAGGCCTTTCTATGTATGTCTTCAACTGGGTGGTCGGAACTCTGAAAAAAACAGGGTCCCTACATGTGTGAGTGATGCTCTCCCTCAAGGGAGTGGAAAATCAGCTGTTGGCACTCCCCCGGAATCCCCTCAAATCCCCTTTCCTTTTCCTACACACTGGTCACAGGTGAGCTTTTCCTCTCTCAGCTGGCAACCATCTCTTTGCTGGAGGACTATCTTAGGCTCTCAGAGCCCATGTTCCCTGTGCTCATGGCAAGATTTTCTGGGAATTAATGTTTTCCTAGAGGCATGGCAACCCACTCCAGTATCCTTGCCTGGAGAATCCCATGCACAGAGGAGCCTGGAAGGCTACAGTCCTTGGGGTCGCAAAGAGTTGGACATGACTGAAGCAACTTAGCAAGCAAGCAAACAAGGGGCAACCATTAACTGATGACCATTGAATACACTGGAGTATAAATACCCTGGCTCTCTTGTATTAATGCAACCACCTTTGAGGTGTGACCTCTACTGCTGAGAGCCCCTCTACACAATTAAATCAAAGCAGCCTCCATGCCCAATAAGATGCCCTTGCTTATCCTCCCAGTGTGTGTGTATAGAAAAATCACCATCCCATCCCTAACTTAATAATCTGTTCTTTCCCCATTTGTATGTGATAGCTTCTTTATCATATATTCTGCTGCTGCTAAGTCGCCTCAGTCATGTCTGACTCTGTACGACCCCATGGACTGCAGCCCACCAGTCTCCTCCGTCCATGGGATTTTCCAGGCAAGAACTGGAGTGGGGTGCCATTACCATATATATATATATATATAATTTTTTATTGGAGTATAGTTGTTTTATAATGTTGTGTTAGTTTCTACTATACAGCCAAGTGAGTCAGCCGTATGTATACGTATTTCCCCTCTTTTCTGGGTTTCATTCACATTTACGTCACCACAGCACTGTGTAGAGTTCCTTGTGCCAATCAGTAGGTTCTCATTAGTTATCTATTTTATATATAATATCAAAATTATGTAGATATCAATCCCAATCTCCCAATTCATCCCACTTCTCCTTTGCCCTCTTTGTGTCCATACATTTGTTCTCTCCATCTGTGTCTCCATTTCTACTTTGCAGATAGGCTCATCTGTAGCATTTTTCTAGATTCCATATATATGCATTAATATAAGGTATTTGTTTTCTTCTTGACTTAATTCTCTCTGTATGACAGTTTTTGTTTTTTAGAATAATCTATCTTTTGTTGATTGATCTGTCTGTTCTGCACTGACAAAAGAACATGTGGTAGAGAATATTCTTTTTTCATCCAAGTCTTTTAACTACAATGATATGAATGCCTTTTTAATTTGAAGATTTTTCTCCTAAGTAGAGAATACGGAGAAAAAGTGGAATTAAATAATTCTGCCTTTTCTTACCTCTTAATAGTATGTTTATCTACCCCTTATATTAAGGCTCCTTAATGTTTTCTTTTATTCTGAATGTAATTTTAAAAGGCATTTTCACTACTGGTACCATTTGTTACAAACTGAAGTCATTCTGGAATGTATCATTCTTGACTATTTTTACCATCTGATAGGTAAAAAGTCCATCAAGGCAAAAATCAAAGAGGTTTCAGGTGCTTATCAGGATGAAGTGGCAAGAATCTGGGTAGCTATTTGCAGTTCTCCATTTCTACTTGCATGTGGTCTGTATTAAGAGTACATAATCTGTGTTCTCCTTCTGACGAACAGCTTACGGACTACTTTGATGAAAATTGTGTCTATATTACTACAGCAAATGCTTGCTATCATCATATCAAATGTCTTTTTTCACAATGCTTATATTCTTGGGTAGGGTTTCCAAGCAGTGAAAAATAGTGTTATCCCTATATCCACCTAACAGATACTTCTGGATTGCCCTAGGTAGACTATTTCATCATCATATGCTAGCCCTGAGTCCATTACATATGTTCTTAGTCTTACCATTAATAGATCAAAGCTGAAGCCTTGCATTTGGTGCCCAGACATTTTTTCCTACTATTCTATTCAGTGAATCTGAATATGTCCTCTTATTTCTAGCCAAGATTTCTTCTTCTTCCCATTCTCTCCCTACCTCCTCCTTCCCTCCTCCCCCTCCTCTTGCCCCTTCTTGTCCCCCTTCTCCCCGACCCCAAGCCCAATGTCAGTGAACAACAGCAGATGTGCCAGGTGACGGCTTATGACTGTCTGTGCGAGACTTGACAGCATATCAAACCGAAGAGAGACCTGTTTTTAGTTGGGAGAGGGAGTGAAGGATAAACTTCAGGCAGAGGCAACATTTTTGCTGAGTTTGCAAAGTAGATAGGATGAACCTTTAGAATTCATGCCTGAGTTTGGATTGGGCCCCAGAGACCTGACCAGACTAGAGGCAATTGACTATATTCAAACACCATAACTAGGTTGAGAAGAATCCAACAAGAGTGTACATTTTTGCTTTGTTTTTCAGATGACTCAAGACACTATATATGCTTGGGTTTCCCTATTGGTCTCAGTATTGTGTGTGTCTTTTTGTTTCCAACTGATGAGTAGATAAACCTGGCAGTATACAAAGTTAAGAAGTTTCTTACATACTGGGTATTTTTCTAAAAACACTGCAGATATCTCTTTCCATCAAATGTATTTAAGACAATAGAGTTTTTTTTTTTTTCCATCTAAAAGGTATTATAGTGAGTCTCTTTACTAAATGTTCATTCATACATGTATGTTTTCAATAAATGTGAATTTTTAATGTATAGTTATAATAATACGTAGTATAATTTTTGAAATGTATAGGTCTTTCCATTGGAAAAGACCCTGATGCTGGGAAAGACTGAAGGTAAAAGGAGAAGGGGCAGCAGAGGATAAGATGGTTACATAGCATCACCTACTCAATGGACAGGAATTTGAGAAAACTCTGGGAGATAGTGGAGGACAGAGGAATCTGGCGGGCTACAGACAATGGGGTTGCAAAGAGTCAGACATGAATTTAGCAACTGAGCAACAAAAACAACAACAATGTATAGTTTGTTTCAGGTGGAATAGATTTTTTTCCCCCACTCTGATATTGATAGTAAAGGAACATGGATATAAGTAGTGGGGAACAAATATCATCCCTGCTCTAAGAGAGAGAAACATCTCACAAAGTATGAAGAGCTTTCAACTGCTATCAGAGAGGTTGTGAACAACTGGTTCACCTGCTTCGTTCTTTGAGGGAAGACATAAAGAGGGAAGAGAATAATGTCCTTTTTTTCCTACTTGGTTGTGAGACTGTCATCAACATTGGCTTTAATCTGGGATAATCAACTTTTCTAGCAACCTGATAGAAGAGAGTTTGTTAGTGATTTGAGCAATTTCCAAACTAGAACTGACTTCGTTTTTTCTGCTTCCTGACATATTGGCAAATCATTTTTATGAGCCCTTATGTGATTCATTGAGCCATTTGGGGAGGGTCAGAGGGCAAGGGTGCCATTTACCAGAGCAGGTTTAAGCCTGGAGAAGGCAAGGTCAGAGGGGAAGAGAGACCCTCATTACTCTAGGAGGATTCTGGGGGCCGGCGCTGAGCCTGCCTGACTGTGTCAGGCTCACACGGGGTGTTTGTTAGCACAAAGCAGTGAGCTGCAGGTGTTCTGTGCTCTACAGAGTCTTCAAAGATCAGCCTCAAATGTTTCTGTTACTATAAAGAGGATTAGAAGGATTTAAAAACATAGTTGGCCTGTCCAACTGCTAGCATATTTGCCAACATTTGCCAAGAAGGAGGAAAAAGGGTAGGCTATATCAGCTACAAGTGCTGGTAGTTAGGGGAAACATACTTTTCAGGTTCCTTTTTTTTTTCTCTCTCTCTCTCTCTTTTTCTCCTTTTTTTTTTAATAGCCTGAATGTGGAACTGTAGCACTTTCAACTGGAACTCATTAAGAATTCATGGGGCAGAAAATGTAAGGAGTTCTGGAAACAGGGACTTTGAAAGGCCAGAAGTGAGCTATAAATAAACCACTGCTGATATTCATTTTTTCTGGTGTTTAAATACACTTATTACACCAGAAAGCTAACGTGGAATAAGCCAGGTGATTTTTGACCTGGAAACCCAGTTTATGTTGAAAAGCACATTGACATTTATGGACTCACTTACCACAGACAGATATCGTAACAGCCGTTACACATTCTCAAAAAGCACTTTGGTCTCCTGTATGGGCTGCAGAAATTGACAGCCATCGCCTGCAGGTGAAAGCATGAAGGCCAGGCATCTGGAATCCTTGTTAAGGCACCACTGAAACTACTAATTGTTAATGGTTTTTAACATCAAATTCCAATTTCTTTGCTTTCAGCTTTGTTCTGGTTCAATAATCTACCCTTGGTGGTGTTCATTCATCAGTAGGGCCCAGAGAAGAGGCAGAGAACTGAGTTAGTTGTGTGATCTTCATAGTGTGGTCTTGCACACTCATTCGTGTCTGACTGTTTGTGACCCCATGGACTGTCACCCACCAGGCTTCTCTGTCCATGGGATTCTCCAGGCAAGAATGCTGGAGTGGGTTGCCATTCCCTTTTCTAAGGGATCTTTCTAACCCAGAGGTCAAACCCCCATCTCATGTGTCTCCTGTATTGGCATGTGGATTCATTATCACTAGTGCCACCTGGGAAGCCCATCCCAGGAATCTTGCCTGGACACAACTGAGTGTGAGCTTCAGTTCAGTTGCTTAGTCATGTCTGACTCTTTGTGACCCCATGGATGACAGCATGCCAGGCTTCCCTGTCCATCACCAACTCCCGGAGTTTACTCAAATTCATGTCCATTGAGTCGGTGACGCCATCCAACCATCTCATCCTCTGTCAGCCCCTTCTCCTCCTGCCCTCAATCTTTCCCAGCATCAGGGTCTTTTCAAATGAGTCAGCTCTTTGCATCAGGTAGCCAAAGCATTGGAGTTTCAGCATCAGTCCTTCCAATGAATATTCAGGACTGATGTTCTTTAGGATGGACTGGTTGGATCTCCTTGCAGTCCAAGGGACTCTCAAGAGTCTTCACTAACACCACAGTTTAAAAGCATCAATTCTTTGGCACTCAGCTTTCTTTATAGTCCAACTCTCACATCCATAAATGACTACTGGAAAAACCATAGCTTTGACTAGATGGTCCTTTGTTGGCAAAGTAATGTCTCTGTTTTTTAATATGCTATCTAGTTTGGTCATAACTTTCCTTCCAAGGAGCAAGCATCTTTTAATTTCATGGCTGCAGTCACCATCTGCAGTTATTTTGGAGCCCAAAAAAATAAAGTCTGACACTGTTTCCACTGTTTCCCCATCTATTTACCATGAAGTGACGGGACCAATTGCCATGATCTTAGCTTTTTGAATGTTGAGCTTTAAGCCAACTTTTTAACTCTCCTCTTTCACTTTCATCAAGAGGCTCTTTAGTTCTTCTTCACTTTCTGCCATAAGGGTGGTGTCATCTGCATATCTGAGGTTATTGATAATTCTCCCAGCAATCTTGATTCCAGCTTGTGCTTCATTCAGCCTGGCATTTTGCATGATGTACTCTGCGTATAAGTTAAGTAAGCAGGAGAGAAAAGGAACTACATACCCATTTAAATATACAGTTCCAAAGAATAGCAAGGAGAGATAAGAAAGCCTTCCTCAGTGATCAATGCAAAGAAATCGGGGAACACAATAGAATGGGAAAGACTAGAGATCTCTTTAAGAATAGAGATACCAAGGGAGCATTTCATGCAAAGATGGGCACAATAAAGGACAGTGTGATCTTAGGTAAATCGAATAACCTTTCTAAGCTAGCTTCCTCATTGATCAAATAGAAATAATAATGAAGTACTCTATCCCCTTACTAAGGGTTGGCATTTTTAAAATAGGAATAAGACTGAAACTAAAGAAAACTTGCTTGTTTCATTTATAGATAGGCTATAAACACACACACACACACACACACAGAGCCAGATCTCCCATTCACATTGTATCAAGTCTCCAATTTCTAGGATAATACTGTAAAAGTTTGCTTGTATAGTGTTAGTCACTCCATCCTGTCTGACTCTTTGCAACCTCATGGACTATAGCCCACCAGGCTCCTCTGTCCATGGAATTCTCCAGGCAAGAATACTGGAGTGGATAGTCATTCCCTTCTCCAGGGTATCTTCCCTACCCAGGGATTGAATCCAGGTCTTCTGCATTTTACAGGAAAATTCTTTATGGTCTGAGCCACCAGGGAAGCCTTTGCTTGTATAAAGGGTGTTGATTTTGGAAGATATCACAGAAAGCTTTGATTCAAATGTCATACCAAGTATACTCATTCTGAGAATTACTAACCTGGGTCCATGGACACTGTAGACTCAAAAGATGGGCCTTAGAAGTCAATACCCTAGAAACTGAATGCAAACATTTAGTGTGCAATACAAGTTTGTTTGTTTGTTTTTGTTGAAGAGACATTCTGTAGCTTTTATCTGATTCTTGAGTGAGACTGCAGCCTTGAAAATGTTTAAGAAGCAATATTCTTATAAGTTCTTGGACTGTAAGACAGCAGGTGAAAACATATGCTGTTTCTCCAAGGAAGCAGATGGCTCTTGTCTCTCCAAAGAGGTAGACAGCTCTTAGTTTTTCTCACAGCTCTTCCTCTTAACTGCTCTTTCTTCCATCTCATCAGTTTTTGGCAATGCTCACTAAATGTTACTATTGTTTTAATATGTTGGTATCATGTAGCATCGGAGAAGGCAATGGCACCCCACTCTAGTTCTCTTGCCTGGAAAATCCCATGGATGGCGAAGCCTGGTAGGCTGCAGTCCGTGGGGTCGCTAAGAGTCTGATGCGACTGAGCGACTTCACTTTCACTTTTCACTTTCATGCATTGGAGAAGGAAATGGCAACCCACTCCAGTGTTCTTGCCTGGAGAATCCCAGGGACGGGGGAGCCTGGTGGGCTTCCATCTATGGGGTCGCACAGAGTCGGACACGACTGAAGCGACTTAGCAGCAGCAGCAGCAGCATGTAGCACCTTGATAGGCAAGTGAGACATGGAAAGAGATGTTGCCATTGACTAACTTGCTTTTGAGTAAATCGAGATCAGATACCTTAGTGTGAAACCATCAAAAACAATGATGAGATTATATGGGAAAGAACTCAAATGATACAGATCATTTTGCACATGTTCAGATTGAGGAGAAATCTATGTAATTTGAGATAGAAAATGGGGTGAAGAGAAGTGGGGCAACTCATCATGAGACTGGGTAGGGAGAAGGAGTTGGCTTCAAGTTAAGAAGCATCCAAAGGTCAGTTTATCCAGACAGGTTGAAACAAACTGGGGGGAGTCCAGAATATCATGCTGCAGAATTCAGACCTGACCTGGAGGTGATGGGAGCCTTAAATGACTTTGAGAAGGAAAATTGCATGGTGAAAACACTGTTTTCAAGGCATTAATTTGGCATATGTGGGTGGGATGGAGTCATGTGTGGAGGGACTGAGGTTGGGGAGCAAGCTGGGAGCCATGGCAATAACTGAGGTGTGAGGTGATGTGGACCCGCCCCAGGATGGGGATGCTAGTGGGAGGTGTTGGGGTGGGGGTGGGCATTGTATCCACCTTAATTGCTTGTTTGCTACAATTTCTGCTTCTAACCACAGTTTGCCTTGGCTACTAAACCTTCCTGATTGAAATATTCATTCCTGTTTTCCAACAGAGTAAGGAAGGAGGGAAGGAAGGAAGGGGAGGAAGGAGGAGGGAGAGATTGTTGGAGCAGGCAGACGGGGGCTTCTGGTGTGGAGAATGGATTTTAATGAACAGAGGTGGTCTCAGGGAAAGAAGGAGGAGGGGGTAAGGATGTTCATTTGGATTTATTTAATTTAGGAATAGCTTCCTTAAAAAGAACCCACATGAGTGCAGAATGAGTGATCTGTTCTCCTGTTTACACCAGAAAGGACCATAAGGTTCTGGGAAAGACATTTGCTCTTATAATTGAGTACCTAAAGAGATGGCTTTCAAATTTTCTTGGCCAACACTTCATGATAAAAAGTTAATTATGTTATAATTAAACACAACATATCCCTGGTGGCTCAGATGGTAAAGAATCCGCCTGCAGTGTGGGAGACCTGGGTTCGATCCCTGGATTGGGAAGATTCCCCTGGAGATTCTTGCTCTTACTCATTCTTACTCTTATTACCTGTGACTCATTCTGATACTTTTCGAATCTATTTATGTTATGCTTTGTTTTGTTATGTATGCACAAGGATTCTTGTGACTCGCTAATCAGCTAGTGGATGCCAACCTGCTCCTTATAAACCTCTAAGACCCTGGGACTCAGAACCAAGATCAAGAGATTCACGATTCACAGGCATAAGGGAAATGTTTTTTTTTTAGCTACTATTCCCTACCCACCTGCCCCACCCAAGCCTTTCTTCTCTCTGGCGTTTCAAGAACTGAGAATAAAGGGAGACAGCTGTTCCATTAAGTTTAGAACTCAGTTTCAGAACCTGATTTCAGATTCAGCGATTGTACCCAAACCCTCTGGTGGTGCCAGCCCCCTCACTAGCTAGAGGGTTCTCACTTGGCACATAAGGCCCACACACAAAGATCCATCAACCAGGGCTGCTCCCTAATGAGACCCAACCCAGACACAATAGCCATGAGTGGTGCAGACATTTTAATGTCTTGGGCTGGTTCCTTATATTATCCTTGGCTCTCGTGGACCAAGGCACACACAGTAACATTCTTTACCTGCAGTGAGCTGGAATTTCAAACTAGGTGGAATTCTTTCCTACCTTTGAAACCACAAAATAAAATCAAAGAAATAGGATCTTTTGCAAACCGTGGCTCTGTGCTGATGAGGAGGCGTGGACCGCAAGCACATGGCCTCAGGTTGGAAATAACTTTTTAAATGTCTGATTTTGATCATGAGGCCAACTTATCTGGGCACACAGTGGTCATTAAAGCCTCCTGTCTAGAAGCCACTTATGTGTGCGCACGCATACCTGTGATTTAGCATTTAGAACATCAAAGCAGAGAAGAAAAAGTGAACGAAGGCAATGAAAATCAATCTGGTTCAAGGGAATTGGGTCTGGCTAGTTATCAATATCCTGGAAAGAAAAATGCAGAGTATCAATTCTAGGAGCCATAAATCAAAATAGTGTGTACAATTATTCCCACTTATGTGCTCACTGGTTTTTTAAAAAAAGGCAAAATTGTACGGATAACTCTGGTGGGAGTGAACTCTGGTCATTCTTCCTTTAGGAACAGTGACCCGCTTGTAACTTGACCTTGATCATTTCCCTGGAAATTTACGTTTATGCTGGAGACAGTGTTGAGTGTTTGGGTGGGCCCCTGGTTTCCTTTACAGTCTGAGGATTCAGTGGATGTGTCGTCTGCTTAATTTCCAAGTCAAAGCCCTGCCAGTCAAATGGTTCTAGAACTACGGTATGTTAATCCCAGAAGGAAGTCTCTGGTTGAGTTTTGGAATTATATGAAAAATTATATGTGTGTATATGGGCATGAATTTTCCTAGGAAGGGGGCCATACCTTTCATTGGTCTGCCAAAAAGATCTATAAAAAGTTTACAGATCACTGCACCAGAATATCACCAACACCTACAGGTAGCAAAGTAACAGAATCATGAGGCTCTGTCTTCAGGGACCACCCAAACCATTAATTGGAGAGTGAAAACACCAAAGATGGTTGTGTGTGACCACATGGAAAGTGGCTTCAGTCAGAGTAGAGTGCTGGGGTAGCCTGGGATTGTTTGGGTTTCTGTATGGGCCAGCTTCCCTATGCATTTCATGGAAATGAACTTACAATGTGAGGGAACTGTTGGGGAAAAAAAAGGGACTATTAGGAGGAAGATGGTTTAAGCCCACTGAGAAATCAGCTCAAAACTCATGTTCAGCTGATGCAGCCCATGTTGTTGTCGTTCAGTCTCTAAGTCGTGTCTGACTCTTTTGCAACCCCATGGACTATAGCCCACCAGCTTCCTCTGTCCATGGGATTTCCCGGGCAAGTATACAAGAGTGGATTGCCATTTCCTTCCCCAGGGGATTCTCTTGACCCAGGGATAGAACCCATGTCTCCTGCATTGGCAGGTGGATTCTTTACTACTGAGCCACCAAGGAAGCCCCGATAGCCACGCATCCACATGAGATGATATCAGAGTTTTAGTTTTAGAAGAAACTTCTGGGCACATGGGTGAAATCTCCATTCAGTACAGCAGTCCTTCCAAACTGTTCACAATCCATAGTGCTCACTCTCCTACTTGGCCTTCATCATTCTAGAATGGCCTCCAAGGCTTTTTGGACCTGGATCCTGGCTATCCCTCCCATTTTTCCTGACATATCCAGCTTATCTTTTACCCTCTTCTAGTAGATGCTCTGGAGGCTGTAGAAGCTACCTTTAAAGACTGAACATGCAGTTTCCCAGCTGTTTGGAGTGCTGGCAGCTGATGGATCAGATATATTCTTCTCTAGCAATCCCTCAGTCATAGAGTGCTGCCTTTCCTGTCCTGGAGCAGTCCATATCCCCTGACTGGCAGATGCAGTGGTAGAAAGGCCTGGACCATTTGAATCAATTTGGGATGACTCTCAAGGACCATCCCAGCTGTAGAGTTCCCTTAAGATTGGCCAAGTTCTCTGTGGCTGATTTTCAACTGAGCATCCCTGTCTGCCCAACTGTGCTCCCTCACTCTCTTCCGGGTAATATTCCAGAGCAGGGCTCAGTGAACCTCCTGCTTACAAACCTCTGTCTCAGAGTCGGTTTCCCAGGGAACCAGACCCAAGATTCCTAGTGACATTAACCTGTTTATAATTCCCTGGACAGATCATATTCCCTCATACTGCCCCTCATTTTGTTTCCTTTGCCTGCTACATTCCTTTACCTAGACATCTAGATAACGTCTTCTGCTGCTGCTGCTGCTAAGTCACTTCAGTCGTGTCTGACTCTGTGGGACCCCATAGACGGCAGCCGACCAGGCTCCCCCGTCCCTGGGATTCTCCAGGCAAGAACACTGGAGTGGGTTGCCATTTCCTTCTCCAATGCACGAAAGTGAAAAGTGAAAGTGAAGTCACTCAGTTGTGTCTGACTCTTAGCGACCCCACGGACTGCAGCCTACCAGGCTCCTCCATCCATGGGATTTTACAGGCAAGAGTACGTCTAGACAACCTAAATCTCTTGACTTGTCTCAGACACTATCTCATACAGAAAGTCTTTTTGGAGGACTACATGTACTTCACTGGTGCCTCCTTAGCATCCTGTTCCCCACTTTGTAATAAACATAGCCATATGATATTGAAGTCATCTGTCTCTTCAGCTAGATTCAGTTCAGTTCAGTTCAGTCCCTCAGTCGTGTCTGACTCTTTGCAACCCCATGTATCGCAGCATGCCAAGCCTCCCTGTCCATCACCAACTCCCGGAGTTCACTCAGACTCATGTCCATCGAGTCAGTGATGCCATCCAGCCATCTCATTCTCTGTCGTCCCCTTCTCCTGCCCCCAATCCCTCCCAGCATCAGAGTCTTTTCCGATGAGTCAACTCTTCACATGAGGTGGCCAAAGTACTGGAGTTTCAGCCTTACCATCATTCCTTCCAAAGAAATCCTAGGGCTGATCTCCTTCAGAATGGACTGGTTGGATCTCACTGAAGTTCAAGGGACTCTCAAGAGTCTTCTCTAACACCACAGTTCAAAAGCATCAATTCTTCAGCGCTCAGCTTTCTTTATAGTCCAACTCTCACATACATACATGACCACTGGAAAAACCATAGCCTTGAATAGACAGACCTTTGTTGGCAAAGTAATGTCTCTGCTTTTGAATATGCTATCTAGGTTGGTCATAACTTTTCTTCCAAGGAGTAAGTGTCTTTTAATTTTATGACTGCAGTCACCATCTGCAGTGATTTTGGAGCCTCAAAAAATAAAGTCTGACACGGTTTCTACTGTTTCCCCATCTATTTCCCATGAAGTGATGAGATGCCATGATCTTCGTTTTCTGAATGTTGAGTTTTAAGCCAGCTTTTTCACTCTCCACTTTCACTTTCATCAAGAGGCTTTTTAGTTGCTCTTCACTTTCTGCCATAAGGGTGGTGTCATCTGCATATCTGAAGTTATTGATATTTCTCCTGGCAATCTTGATTCCAGCTTGTGCTTCTTCCAGCCCAGAATTTCTCATGATGTACTCTGCATAGAAGTTAAATAAACAGGGTGACAATATACAGCCTTGATGTAC